>NC_037677.1:66520107-66608663 GCF_003255815.1 Theropithecus gelada | reverse complement strand
TGCATTGGGAGTTATACCTGATGTAAATGACGAGTTGATGGGTGCAGTAGACCAACATGGCACAAGTATACATATGTAACAAACCTGCACGTTATGCACATGTACCCTACAACTTAAAGTATAATAATAATAAATAAATTAAAAAAAAAAAAAAGAATATATGCAAAAAGACCTTAAAAATGTAGAGTGATAAAATCTATTCCACATACATCAACATTCTTGGATATTCTCATCTTTAGTCTTCTCTCAAATTGATCCCCTATTGACATTAAAAAATTACTAACGTTTTATAGCAGCACTGTGCACAGCTCTTACATCCAGAGTAAGAAATAAACTTTTCCGAAACTGCTTAAAAACAGAGTAACATTCAGCTGGGTACAGGGGCTCCCACCTGTAATTCCAGCACTTTGGGAGGTCGAGGCGGGTGGATCACAAGGTCAGGAGATTGAGACCATCCTGGCTAACACAGTGAAACCCCATCTCTACCAAAAATACAAAAACTTAGCCGGGTGTGGTGGTGGGCACCTGTAGTCCCAGCTACTCAGGAGGCTGAGGCAGAAGAATGGCGTGAACCTGGGAGATGGAGCTTGCAGTGAGCCAAGATCACACCACTGCACTCCAGCCTGGGCGACAGAGCAAGATTCTGTCTCAAAAAAAAAAAAAAGAAAAGAAAAAGAAAACACACACACACAGAGTAACATTTATTAGAAGAACATAGAGAAAAAAGAAATGCAGAGTAACAAAGATGCCAAGACATTCTCTATATCCGTTAGGCCAGGTGTTTGGAGCAGAAGAAAAATGCAGAGTGACTGATACAAGTTACTCATGAGCATGAACCACTTGTTCACAAGTGGTACCTTACTTATCATACATTGCTTAATACCAAATCTAACTTAAGATTCCTTCCCTGGATAAACAGCCCATCATTTTTTTTATGGATCCCATTCTAGCCCATTATTTTAGCATAACAAAGGTCAAACATGTTAAGTATCTTAAACCCAGAGTTATTTACTCTGTTTTTAAGACAAAAAAGTTTCCTGATAGATTTCAAAGAGATTCCAAAAAGACAGCTTCCTCTAAGTTTAAAATAAGGTTCAGGTACACTTAATTTATTTGCTTCCGTTTTGTCTTTGGATTTAATGTTTTCTATCCTAGGTAAAAATAAATTCCCCCAGTTGTTAAATGAATTTGATCTTCACTATGCCCAATCTTAATATATGGTATAGATGTATGTTTATATTAGAGTGGGCAAAAGGCAAACTAAAACTTCCTATCTGACTTTTTTCTTAACAAATCGTATACTGCTGCTTACCAAAACTTCTCTTTTCCACATAATGCTGTATCATATTCCCAGGACTTCCTGCTCTGACCCAAGGTGAGAAGCAATGCCTTTGTCCTAAGAAAATGAGCCTTTAGCTTAGGTTCAAACACTGACAACGAAGCCTGAAATTGGATACTTACCAGAATAATTTCCCATGTTTAGTTTCTCTAAATTCACAGATGATCATTATCAAACTTTCAAAAATATCATAACTATCCTCAATGACTTTAACATTAAAGTTGGGAAAATGACCAAAATTCAATTACCTTTAATTTTACAAATGCAAATTTAAGATGAAGACATAAATGTATCGCTATCAGTAATGACACATGTGGTGAACCATTTCATTCTGCACCAAAAGTACCTGGAAAGGCTTCAGTAACTCCCAATGTTTGGATGGGGAGCTTAGAACAATAGAGATAAATACTAATATCAAAATGAGAGAGAGGAAAATTATAATTTCTTCATTAAGCAAACAATAAAGTTAAAACAAAATATGTAATTTAAACTTCAAAGCACAAAAAGAATTCTTCAAAATATTCTAGACATTTTCATCCCATAAGTACTCCATATCAACAATCAGCACCACACTTGGAAAATCAGCCACAAGTCAGCTGTTAATGCTGTGTGGATGCAACCACAGATCATTACCTACTTAATTGTGTATATATCTAATAGGCTCATACAGCTCTTTTGGAACAAAGGTTTTATAATGGAGTAGATGATAAATACTGAACTATAGTGCTACCAGGTGCTATAATAATATGAGCAGAATTTATATAGAGAAGTTTAGCCTGTATTAATGCTCTATACTAACGTAGAAAAAAAGATTTAAAATCAGGTTTGTAATAATACAGTTAAAAAAGAAATGCAATGTTTATTACAGGTTGATATTGTGGCATCTTGCTAAAATCCCATAAGTGATACTAAAAACATTAAGCTAAATATAGTTTATTTGGTCAATGAATGCAACTGTCAGTTGACCACAGAAGAAAAGCTATTTACATTGTAAAAATTTAAAGGCATCCAATCTAAAATTTAATGTTGACTCTGAAGAATATCAATTAGATTAATTTATATTTTCTGTCATTTGAAACTAGAGTGTATGAAAGTAAACCTGTATACACAGATACGCTTCTAAATCATTGAACAAAATATGAACAAAAACCAGCAACACTACTCCATCTTCTGGTGACATTTTCCCTTACCTAGATGTATTTCAGCATAAGTGTTTCTAGTGCTGTCACATTTGGAGCATGAGATAGGGTATAAAAGCTGAATAGCTTCTTCCTAAATAGCAAACATGAAACTGTCCAAACATGATAGTTTAGAGAGCAAAAATAAGTATGCCTTAAAAAAAATAAAAGGACAAACTGAACTCATTACATATTAAATTCGCCCTCAGGTAATTAGGCCTCAGGTAATCAGCCCCTAACAAACAGCTTAACATCTACAAAAGGCTGCATGACTGGTGTGTGCCTGTTTGAAGCTCTGCTGCAAGCTGAACTGTTGGTCTCAGCTAAGCATCCTCAACATTTCCTTTGAATTTTAGCCAATAGTGCCCTAGGCATGCTTCCAGCACTACTATTAACAAGAAAGCTGTAGTTGAAGCAGTAGTCTTTTTGCCTGACAAGGACACTGTAACAGTCGTTGTGATGTTTCTGATTGTGTACACAGGTAAAGATGTACAGCTTGGATACACAAATTTAATATGAATGTATTTGAGATTATAATTTTTACTAGTTGCATAGCAAATATGTGACTAAGCTTGCCTTTTGGAACAAATGCTGCTGAGTCAATACCAGACAGTCCCATGATCAGTTTGGCCAAGTCACAGTGGACACTCCAGGGCTAAAGTATCACATTTTTACTCTTCTTCTGCTCCCCGTACCTTAGTCTCAGCTGTTCCCATATTCAATCTCTTTAGCTAGATTAACAAAAGAAAAGAATGAAGACTCAAATAAAACCAGAAATAAAGGAGGAAACATTAGAACTGATACCACAGAAATACAAAGAATCATAAAAGACTACTGGGAACAATTATATGGCAACAAATTGGATAACTTAGAAGAAATGGATAAATTCCTAGACACATACAAACTACCAAGATAAAAAAAATGAAGAAATGGAAAATCTGAATAGACTAATAATGAGTAAGAAAATTAAATCAAGGCCGGGTGTGGTGGCTCATGCCTGTAATCCCAGCACTTTGGGAGGCTGAAGCAGGTGGGATCACAAAGTCAGGAGTTCAAGATCAGCCTGGCCAACATGGTAGAACCCTGTCTCTACTAAATACAAAAATTAGCTGGGCATGGTGGTGCATGCCTGTAATCCCAGCTACTCGGGAGGCTGAGGCAGAAGAATTGCTTGAACCAGGACCTGGGAAGCATAGGTTGCAGTGAACGAGAGCACGCCACTGTACTCCACCCTGAGCTACAAAGGGAGATTCCATCTCAAAAAAAAAAAAAAAAAAAAAAAGAAAGAAAGAAAAAGAAAATTAAATCAATAATTTAAAAGTCTCTCATCAAAGGAAAGTCCAGGATCTGATGACTTCACTGCTGAATTCAACTAAAATTTAAAGAAGAACTAATACCAATTCTCAAACTCTTCCAAAAAACTGAAGAGGAGGGAATACTACTAACTCATTTTATGAGACCAACATTACCCTGACACCAAAGTCAGGCAAGGAGGCTACAAGAAAAGAAAATTACAGGCCAATATTCCTGATGCACAAACATGCAAAACTCCTCAACAAAATAATAACAAACTTCAAAAGACCATTCGCCATGATCAAGTGGTACACCACATTAACACAATGGAGAACAAAAATCATATAAACAACTCAATAGATGCAGAGAAAGAATTTAACAAAATTCAACATACTTTCATGATAAAAACCGTTCAACAAATTAGATACAGAAGTAATGTATTTCCTTTTTTTTTTTAGATGGAGTCTTGCTCTATCACCGAGGCTGGAGTACAGTGGCACAATCTCAGCTCATTACAACCTCCACCTCCCAGGTTCAAGCAATTCTCCTTCCTCAGATTCCCGAGTAGCTGGGATTACAGGCCCACACCACCAGACCTGCTAATTTTTGTATTTTTATTAGAGACAGGGTTTCGCCATGTAGGCCAGGCTGGTCTCAGACTCCTGACCTCAAGTGATCCACCCACCTCAGCATCCCAAAGTGTTGGGATTACAGGCGTGAGCCACTGCGCCTGGCAGAAGGAATGTATTTCAACACAATAAAGGCCATATTTCACAAGCCCACAGTTAACGTTATGCTCAATAGTGAAAAGTTGAAAGCTTTTCTTCTAAGATCAGAAACAAGACAAGCGTGCCCACTCTTGCCACTTGTATTCAACATATTACTAGAAGTCCTAGACAGAGCAATTAGACAAGAAAAAGAAATAAAAGGCAGGAAAGAAAGGTAGAAGTTAAATTGTCCCTGTTTGGAAATGACATGATCTTATATGTGGAAAACCCTAAAGACTCAACCAAAAAACTTTTAGAACTAATAAATGAATTCAATAAAGTTGCAGGATACAAATCAACATGCAAAAATCGGTAGCATTTCTATAAACTAACAACAAATTATCTGAAAAAGAAAACAATTCCATTTACAATAGTTACAAAAAATAAAAAAAAATGTTTAGGAATAAATTTAACCAAGGAGGTGAGAGTTATATACACTAAAAACTATACATCATAGATGAAAGAAATTGAAGAAGGCACAAATAAATGGAAAGATATCCCATGATCATAAGTCAGAAGAATTAACATTGTTAAAACTGCTGTACTACCCAAAATGATCTACAGATTCAATAAACCCATCAAAATAGCAACAACATTTTTCACAAAAATAGAAAAAAAATCCTAAATTTACATAACACTATAAAAAATTCCATATAGCTAAAGTAATCTGAAGCAAGAAGAACAAAGCAGGAGACATCACACTTCTTAATTTCAAATTATATTACAAAGCTATAGTAATCAAAACAGTATGGTACTGGCAGAAAAACAGATACATAGACCAAAGGAACACAAGAGAAAGACCAAAAATAGACACATACATATACAGTCAACTAATTTTTGACAAAGATGCCAAGAATACACAATGTGGAAAAGAGAGTTTCTTCAGTAAGTGGGGTTGGGAAAACTGAATATCCACATGCCAAAAAATAAATTTATTTTTATCCTACAACATAAACAAAAATTAACTCAAAATGAGTTAAAGCTGGAAACATAAGACCTAAAACCATAAAACTACTATAAGAAAACAAAGAGGGAATGCTGTATGACATTGGTTGTTACAATATATTTTAACATGACACCATAAGTACCAGCAACAAAGGCAAAAAGTCAGGTAGCATGATGCCTCCAGCTTTGTTCTTTTGGCTTAGAATTGTCTTGGCAATGCGGGCTCTTTTTCAGTTCCATATGAACTTTAAAGTAGTTTTTTTCCAGTTCTGTGAAGACAGTCATTGGTAGCTTGATGGGGATGGCATTGAATCTATAAATTACCTTAGGCAGTATGGACATTTTCACATATTGATTCTTCCTATCCATGAGATGGAATGTTCTTCCATTTGTTTGTGTCCTCTTTTATTTCTTTGAGCAGTGGTTTGTAGCTCTCCTTGAAGAGGTCCTTCACATCCCTTATAAGTTCGATTCCTAGGTATTTTATTCTGTTTGTAGTAATTGTGAATGGAAGTTCACTCATGACTTGGCTCTCTGTTTGTCTGTTATTGGTGTATAGGAATGCTTGTGATTTTTGCACATTGATTTTGTATCCTGAGACTTTGTGGAAGTTGCTTATCAGCTTAAGGAGATTTGGGGATGAGATTATGGGGTTTTCTAAATATACAATCATGTCATCTGTAAACATGGAGAATTTGACTTCCTCTTTTCCTAATTGAATATGCTTTGTTTCTTTCTCTTGCCTGATTGCCTTGGCCAGAACTTCCAACACTATGTTGAATAGGAGTGATGAAAGAGGGCAATATTGTCTTGTGCCAGTTTTCAAAGGGAATGAATTCTTCCAGTTTTTGCCCATTCAGTATATTGGCTGTGGGCTTGTCATAAATAGCTCTTACTATTTTGAGATATATTCCATCAATACCTAGATTATTGAGAGTTTCTACTGTGAAGGGCTTTTGAATTTTGTCAAAGGTCTTTTCTGCATCTATTGAGATAATCATGTGGTTTTCGTCGTTGGTTCTGTTTATATGCTGAATTATGTTTATTGATTTGCATATGTTGAACCAGCCTTGCATCCCAGGGATGAAGACAACTTGATCCTGGTGAATAAGCTTTTTGATGTGCTGCTAGATTCGGCTTGCTAGTATTTTATTGAGGATTTTCACATCGATGTTCATCAGGGATATTGGCCTAAAATTCTCTTTTTTTGTTGTGTCTCTTCCAGGCTTTGGTATCAGGATGATGCTGGCCTCATAAAGTGAGTTAGGGAGGATTCCCTCTTTTTCTCTTGACTGGAATAGTTTCAGAAGGAATGGTACCAGCCTCTCTGAGTACTGTGAATCTGTCTGGTCCTGGACTTTTTTTGGTTGGTATGCTATTAATTATTGCCTCAATTTCAGAGCCTTATTTTGGTCTATTCAGAGATTTAACTTCTTTCTGGTTTCGTCTTGGGAGGGTGTCAGTGTCCAGCAATTTATCCATTTCTTCTAGATTTTCTAGTTTATTTGCCTAGAGGTGTTTATAGTATTCTCTGATGGTAGTTTTTATTTCTGTGGGATTGGTGGTGATATCCCCTTTATCATTTTTTATTACATCTCTAAGTAGACATTTTTCTAAGGAAGACATACAAATGGCCAATAGATATATAAAAAGGTGCTCAACATCACTAATCATCAAAGTAATGCAAATCAAAACAAAATAAGATACCATCTCACAGTTGTTTGGATGGCTATTACCGAAAAACAAAAGATAACAAGTGTTGGTGAGTGTGATCAGAAATGGGAACACTTGTACAGAAATGGGAACCTTGGTGGGAATGTAAATTGGTATAGCCACTATGCAGTAGTATGAAGGTTCCTAAAATATATTTAAAAAATAGAACTACTATATGATCCAGCAACCCCACTTCTGAGTATATATCCAAAGGAAATGAAATCAGTATTTTAAGAGATATCTGCACTTTCATGTTCATTGCAGCATTATTCATGATAGTCAAGATATAGAAACAACCTAAGTGCCTAGGATATACTTTAAAGGTTTAGAGTACACAGGATTCTAGAAACTGTCAATAAATCAAAATTCCATTACAGTAGAAAACTACAAAATTATGCACTTTCTGTATTATTTGTGTATCCATGATAAAGTGGTTGAACCATATGATGCTTATAAGTCCTTCCTTTGTCTACAGCATGGTAATATTATTGCATTTTATTCTTTTTTTTAAAAAAAGGCACCACTGAATTATTTTCATTTACTGGCACCTCATTGCCTAATACAGTATATTCATATGTATAGATAAATGTCAAAAGTATCTTTGTTGTTCCTGCAGTTTAATATGAATTTCCTGGATTATTCCGTAGTCCGGATGCAACAAGGTTCCTACAGACTCAAGAAAGTCCATACCCTTTCTGGTACTCCTTTCATCCTGGTAGAAAATTCTATTCTACTTCAGATTCCTAGGGCTCAATCTGAAAGAGCAGAACTCCCACCTGGAGGGCAAGCATAATCAGAAAGAAGTGGACTTCACTGAAAAGTCAATTGTGCTGCATCCCCATTTCAGGCCTTTGTTGTACATTTCTGTGAACACTCAAATAAGTTCACTCCTTTCTTCTTGAGTAGGAAAGTGGAAATGTAGAGTGGCTGGAGGCTTGCGTTTTAGAGAAGACTCCACCCACATCTTTTATTAAGGGGACTCTGAGGGACTCCTCTATTCCATATGTCCCTGGAAAGAGGAGAGAGTGTCACTACTTAACCACCTGGCAAGGGTCCAGTAAAGAAAATGCACCTCAAGACACAGGATATAGCAGAAGTATGTTTTTCCTGGAGAGAATGGGGCTCACTTCCACAAAGGCTGCCATCAGAGTCTCTCATTATAGCCATATATAAGCAAGGCCTCCCAATCCATTAACCCCAATGAAATAAACTGAATGCCCTGGCTTTGTTTTAACATTAGAAGAGATTTCTGCAACCAGTCCAATCTCAGGATCATGCAGCTTTTCAAACAGGAAAAGAATGCTTTTCATATCATAGGTCTTCTCTTGGTTTCAGGATACAAACCAGATACCAAGAATCAACAGAGGGCTCACCAAAGAACCAAAGGTTTTGAGAACACATCATTTCCTATTATTGTCCGAACTCTGTCATTAGCAAAGTATGCGGCCTTGTACAAGATATTTAATCTCTTTGCACCTCATTTTTCTCATCTTTAAAATAAAATATGTGGGGCCGGGCACAGTAGTTCACCCCTGTATTCCTAGCACTTTGGGAGGCTGAGATGGGTGAATCGAGTTCGAGACCAGCTTTGGCAACATGGAAAAACCCCGTCTCTACTAAAAATACAAAAAAACCAACCAGGCATGGTGGTGGACGCCTGTAATTCCAGCTACCTGGGAGGCTGAGGCAAGAGAATCAATTGAAGCCAGGAGGCAGAGGTTGCAGTGAGCTGAGATTGTGCCACTGCACTCCAGCATGGGTGACAAAGCAAGAATGTCTCAAAAATAAAAATAAAATAAAATAAAACAGTTAGGTTAGATGAATTCAAAAGATTCTTTACTTGGTTTAAGGTTCTCTACTATAGCATACCCTCTGTAGCTTGCATCTTAAACCACCAAAGGTCATAATCTTAGTACTGAAAGATTACCTCCTTTTCATGCACAGATCACTTTCAAAGTGCAAAACAGACTAGAGAAGACATTTTCAGAGGTAACTTGTCTATTATTTCTCCTCAATACCAACTTTTATTGACAACCTTAGGTATGTCAATAAAAGACATGTACAAATAAGCACCATATTGATGCAAACACTGAAGTTTTTTTTTGTTTTTGTTGTTGTTGTTGTTTTGCCATCTCTGGAATTCCTATCAGCATTGTAAATTTTGAAATAACCCGTAACAAAGAATTAACTATTTCAATAAACATTCCCCACTATAAAGTAGCTATAAGCTGCCCACAAGGCAAACTACTGTATAGCAAACAACCATGTAAAACTTAATAAATCTTCTCTGGTGCATGAAAATCAGCTAACGCTTGACTCAACAGCTTTCTACCTAAGTGCTACCAATAAACTGAGCCCCAGAGACAACAGATGGAAACAGAATAGCAAACCTTAGGAATTAAAAGATGTCTCTATAATGTTTTTACTTTGCTAATTTAATAGGAGACACTTAGTTGTCATGACTATTAACTATCCAGTATGGAAATCAAATTTTGGAAGGAGGACAAATGTATAATATACATCATTTTAATCATTCATTTTAAAATAAAGGCAAGTTTCTTACATTAAAAAATCCATATTTTTTTTTCTTCAGACTGTAACTATAGAAAAACAAATCACCCTATAAAGATCTGTAGTTTATGAAGCAGTGAAAATGGTCAAATGGTTGTTGCAGTAAGCTAGAAATTAGGAAATGTGAATATTAATTCTAAATTTGTTACTGACTCAGGATGACCTTGCATGATGCATCCAACCTTCTTTTCTCTGTATCAGAAAACTAAAGAATAAATGTAACATCACATTCTTTTTTCCTTTGGGACAAACAACTGTGTACAATTGAATAAAAATGAAATTGTATATGTAGTGGCTAGAATAAAATATGTTTGGGTTGGTTTGAACTTAGCACAGTGTTTAATAATTCAACATTTTTTATACCTGTGCAATAAATTTTTAAATGATGTCTGAAATGCTTTGAAATCTTCAGAAACAGGTTTATAAATGGCATAAATAATCATTTTATTTGATCTGGCAAATAAGATATAGAATACCACCTAAAATATACATGAATATTTTAATATAGCAGTCCTTGGTTCACTTACCCTTAAAAGAAATAATTCAATCAGAATTCTTTCAAGACAGTTAGATTAATTACAGAAGAAGGAAAAAAAGAATCTCCCCCCAATTGAGCAATTAACATGCTTCATCTTACAAAGGCCACTGAAGTTAATCCATGGCTATAGAACTATTGCTCTAGAAACTTAGCACCTCCCCTTAGTACTCACTGAGTCCAGCTCCCACTTACACCCTTTCTTAGACTGCATCTAAACAATTCCAGATACATATGTTCTTTTTTATTTTATTGATTTATTTATTTTTCGAGATGGAGTTTTGCTCTTGTCACCCAGGCTTGAGTGCAATGGTGTGATCTCGGCTCACTGCAACCTCTGCCTGGGTTCAAGCGATTCTCCTGCCTCAGCCTCCCGAGTAGCTGCGATTACAGTCATCCGCCAACATGCCCAGCTAATTTTTTGTATTTTTAATAGAGACGGGGTTTCTCCATGTTGGTCAGGTTGGTCTTTATTTTTAAAGGTCTTAAAGAAAATATATTTACAACTCCGTTTTAATGTTAGCCCCAGTGGAAAGTTAGTCCCTACCTTATAAGGTCCTTACAGATAAGCAATTCCCAGTGCAATATTATTCTAGCTGATTCATTACATTTTTCTTGCTAAGCAAGTCCTTACATGGTTGAAGGACACTATTGGAATTCATCAACTTTTTCTTCTCTATATGCTATAGTACAACTGCAAGCCTAGCACTATTTAGTTTCATTTTCTAAGCATTTCTTCCATAGGATCCCTACATTGTTGTCTTGTATCCTCAGAGTTCTCGAGTTCCCAGGGTAAGCCTAAGAGTATTTTCTATGTGGTCAGTCATTCTCTATCTAGAATTTTATTTTTTTGTTTTGAAATATTTGATTGACAAAGATTGAATATATTCAAAGTGTGCAACAAGATGATTTGAGAGATATATACACATTGCATAATGATTACCACAATCAAATTAACACATCTATCATCACTCATGCTGTTTATTAAGTCCTGAGAACTTGTTCATCTTATAAGTGAAAATGTGTACCCTTTGATCAATATCTAGTGATTTCCTCCACCCACCAATGCCTGGAAACCACCCCTCTACTCTCTGCCTCACTGAGTTTGACATTTTTAGATTCCACATATAAGTAAGACCATACAGTATGTATATTTCTGTGTCTGGATTATTTTGCCTAGCAAAATGTCTTCCAGGTTCAACCACACTATTGCAAAGGCAGGATTTCCTTCCTTTTTAAGGCTAAATAATATTTCATTGCATATATGTATACCACATTTTCGTTATTCATCTGTCAATAGACACTTAGGTTGTTTCCATATCTTGGCTGTTGTGAATAATGCTGCAATGAATGTGGGGGTGCAGCTATCTCTTCAAGATACTGATTCCATTTTCTTTGGATATATACCCAAAAGTAAGATTGACAGGTCTTATGATAGCTCTATTTTATATTTTTTAGCAACCTCTATACTTTTTCTGAAATGACTATACCAATTTACGTTCCCAACAATGTGCAAAGGTTTCCTTTTCTCCACATCATCACCAACCCCAGTTATCTCTTGTCTTGCACACCTGTTAGGATGGCTATCATTAAAAAGATAAGAGATAACAAGTAGAATTTTATTTTTCAATAGAAGAATGTTAACCCTCAGTCATTTTTATCAAATAAATTTTATCTAACTTATTTCTATTTTTTTCTTTTATATAAAAAATTTTTTAAATTCAATTTTTATCCCAAGGTATTATGTACCCTTCTGGCTTTGAAATTATCTAAAAGGGGTCACACACCCAATTTAGTAAAAGAAAAAAAAGCAGTTGTTCACTCCTGAGCATCATCACTAACAAAGTATCATGTGCTGAACAATACCTGGAAGCATAAGGGAAGTTTGGGTATATAGAATGTAATTATTAACCTGAACTGGATGTTAGCCAGAACACTGGACCCACTTCCCCCAGCAGATTGTCATAGTACAAGTCCTCAGTACATTAACTGCCCATCAAGAGACACCACCTTAGAAACATATTAGAACCAAATGTTGCAGCTCCCTTCTCAAGAGGTGTCAACATGTTCTTTTTGTTACATAGATCACCAACTGCTCGACTATGTATGTCCAAAAACATTCTATTCCATATGTTCAGAACAGTGCTGGACCCTATGTACAGCACAGAAGTATACAAAATAAAGAACATATCCATATCCCTTATGGAACTTACAACCTATTGAAGAAAATGGACAAAACATTATAATAGCTACCAGTTATACTAAACACATATCAGGTGCAATGTTAAGTCTTTTATACATATTTTATAGGACTTACTTTATACTTGATATATTGTTTCCTCAAAGCAAGCTGTTTAAGTTAGGGGTTATTTTTCTGATGCTTTTTAAAAAGAAACTCAGGTGCCCAGTACAAACAGTCTAACCAAGTTTGGGTAACTACAAAGCTCACACTCTAATCACTGTACTACATAGATTCTCAATGAGTATATCATCAATCAGATGCTAAAATGTAAGACACAGATAAAAGCTAAGAATGGCAAAGAGTGAAGAGTTAACATATTGACTAGAGGTCACAGGAGGAGGTGATACGAGGGAGGCTAGACTTCAGTTTGACTTTAAAGAATGATTTAAGTACGTAAAATCAAAGGGGCTGTATATTCTAAATACCAAGTTATATAAACCTTGTGGACAGGTCAGAAGGCAAGAATAGCATGCCGGGACGAAAGAGACAAGAATCAGATATATGATGTGTTTCAACATGCATGTAGGTCTGAAGTGCAGTAATTTAATTTTACTTATTTTTGTATCAATGTGTAAATGTGCTTTAGTCTATATAATGTTCAACCCAATAATGTCAACTTTATTTTATATCAAAAGACTTCAGAAGCCTCTGGAAATGGATGTGTTTTATAATGTTATTATAAGTTTTAAGGGTAGATAAAGAGAGGAATGAATTACATTAGAGTCCACATTATCAAACCTTATTTTGTTTTACTCCACAAAATGAAAGCTCTAAAGAAAGCTCTTGATTTATAAGCACTCAAATTAATACATAAATCTGGGATCAATGTAATAACTGGAACTTGCTATTACCATTCCTATGTCACACCAACTAGAAGGATGAAAACCAAGCAGTTCAAGCAGATAAACTCCAAGACTGTACCTGCCTTTTGATAGTAAGAACCAAAAGAGTGTCTAGATTCTCCAGTTAATCCTGCTTTGTCATCTGTTTACTTCAGGCTGACTCCTCCCGGTAAACCCACCACCTCACGTATCACAACCTCCTCTCTCACCTTTTCCAATCAAAGCTATTTCAACATTAGTCTTTCTGAAAGTAGGAAAATGTAGAGATGCTTGTACCCAAGGAATAGCTGATGCACCGGCACTCCTCTTTTAAATAAATAAATGCTAAGTTCATACCTAGGAAAGAAAACACAGTAACCTCAGAAAAACAGAGGTCAGAGAATGGAGCAAAGTACTCCAGTAGTCTATCTTGTGCCGAGAAAGAAATCTCTCAAAAATCTCTCAAAAATGTTAAAAATATCATAGAAGGGGACAGCAAATAAAACCTAATGGATGACTCCAATAAAATAATTATAGTCAATTCATTGGACATCCATAATTCAGAGTTAACACTGGCATTTTCTGTTTCTTTTAAAAAATGGATAGAAGAATAAAATGTGTTAGGAGAAAACCTCAATAATACATAGGGGCAAGGGACAATCTCTCAGCCCGTGGTATCCAGGAAGCGAAAGGCTTATGCTCTTTTGAATTTTAAAAGTGTAGCAAAACACATTGATTTTAATTGCCTATAATCTGAGGTCAAACCTTTTGGCATGGTTCTTTGTTCATAGCAACACCACCACCAATAATATTTACTGAGGATTTGCCATGAGTCAGATACTGTTGTGAGCACTGGAGAGGATACAGCATTAAAGGTGACAGACGAGGCCCTGTCCTTATGGAGCTTATGTTCTGTCCCAATGCGGAATGATAAATACGGTTGGACCAGGGAACAAACCATGACTAATTCTCTAACACAAAGAATACTGTCTTATAAAGAGGAAACTTTCTTGCTAAATTGGCAATTTTACAGAGACCTGAATCTTTTCTATTAGAAGAAAAACACTTTCTGGTGTGTGCTTAATCAGGTTTTGGAGCTTCAAAGGAATAGAATGAGAGATAAAAGACAAATCCCACCAAGCTAGAGAAGAGCTGATGTTCTGACCCTTTGACCCTGCCCATCAAGAAGACATAACACTCCAGGTTTGAAGTCAGACTTGATTTAGATTTGAAGCCCAGTTTCATGCCTTATTAGCTCCATGACCTTAGGCATGTTACTTAACTTCCTTAACAGTTTTCTCATCTGTAAAATGGTGCTAATAAAAGCCAGCTCACTGTATTGTTATAAGCATTTAAAGATTTCATTCATAAATGTTTAAATCATACCATGTGGCATATGCGTTTCATTTAATAAATAGTATAGATGATTTATATATGCATATATATATACACACACTCCATATGCTCATCTTTTCTTTACGCACATATAATTTACCCACCTATCCTCAATGCCATTCTCCCAGAGTTCTACCCTTCTGCCCTTGAGGTATTTACCTTCTTCCAAATTCACAATTAGCTAGTAAAAGAATCCAATCACTGAAAATGTGTTAATGAGAAAGGATAACAGAAGAGTACAGTGACTACTGCCTGCCAGCTCAAAGACCCCTCCGTGGAAGGTTTCGGAAACAAAACTGCACTAAAACTTGCATAGGCCAGAGGAGTGACTCTGGTGTGAATGCTAAGCAGCATCCTCTGGGGGTTTGTTGTAGTAGCACTCAGTAACCATCAAGTGCTAATACCTAGACCCTCATTAATTTTTTAAAAAAACAAAATTTAAATGGACATTGTATCCTTTTTCATGTAAATTAATGTATGTGCAAAAGTAATGTATTTGTCCTGGAACATTCTATAAAATAAATATAACCCCTAGGAAAACAGGACCATAGAAAGGTTAAATGTCCATGTAACATCTGTGATAGAGCAATACCTAGAACACAATTCTCTTTTTGGCCCAATAATTCTAGACCATATCATGTTGACTTCATGAGATTTAACTAAGTATAGAAAGTTCCGCGTTGAAAACCTTCATCCAAAAGGATCCAAAGCTTGTGAATTAGGCAATGGCAAGAATGCTACGCCCTTTGCTACGCTAAGAGGAAAGTCTCTCAAGTGATCGACTCAATGCCTGGCCATGCAAGTCAGACATTTAGTCATTTTTCTAGACGCTATCCATCATGGAGCACATTCCCGAATTTCATGCAACCTCATTTAAACGTCTAACTGCCTATTCTGATCAGAATAAACCTCTGGTGGAAGTAAAAGATTGACAATGCTGACACCTAGTGGCTGTGAAGAAACTGGAGCAGATCCAGTCTAGGAAGAGTAGCGAGCTACTGTGGTAGTGTCTCCAAAACACACAGCATTTAATCATGATGAATATTCGGTTATAAAGTACAAATTCTAAAACAAACCCTATAAAAGTTTATTTCAGCTCTCTATTTATCTTGGGGCCTACAAAAGGAGGCAATAAAAACCGTGCATTTGAAAAGCAAATTTTCCTTCTATCTTCCACACTTAGCAAATTACTCATCTTCAAAGATCAAACAAAACTAAAGATAGATTCATATTTTGGCATATTTATGACTATTTTCCTTAATATTGCATGTACACCCACAACCTTATCCTGGTCTTAAGGTGATTTTTCTCCCCAGGTCAAATATAAAAGCCAACTGGCCAAGCCATTATAGAGATTTCCTTTATGCCGCTGAAGCGTCCCTAGTCAAAGGGTAGTTGGATTTTCACAAACCAGCAGGAATTTTTTTTAAGCGAGGTATAAGGACACATGTGGAAACCCCTAAAGTACACATCTAAAAGCAAGGACCACATTGAACACTGTGGGAAGCCATATGAACACAGCAGATCAGCACAACACAACCTGTTTCTGCTCTAACCATTAGAAGATAAGTTTCCTCAGACCCACCTGCACCTGTGACAGGCAGGATGGCAGGAAGCCTAAAGTGTTCATCTCCTCCACCAAGGAGAGCTCTGACCCCTACCTGCTGACGTCTGAAGGCTAAATAATCCAAATTTTCCAGCTCCTTCCCAAGCTTCTGGTAGGTTTTCTGGAGGTCGGATTTGTTGGCAACATTTTTGAGAGACTCAAATGTCCTTTGAAACTGAAATTGAAAACAAAAGCAGATCATTAGGATAGCAGCAGATTTTTCTCAAATTCTCAACTTGCTAACACAAAGAGTCGATAATGAGCCTCAGTTTCTCCCATTCATAATACAGTGATAACAAATGCTAGCTAATTATCTTCCAATGAAATAATTAGGGACACACAAAGAGTTATAAACCGTATTCTAAGTATAATCAACATTATTGCATGCATGAGAAGCCTGTTTAGTCTTCATTCTAACAAAAAAGCATACTTCGTTTAAAAAAATAAAAAAGAAAGTTCATCTTTTAAGATACACTTCTGCTTTTAAATTTTTTAAAAAGCACAGTGAATGTATAATTTCAAATCATAATAAGGAAGCATTAAAGAGTGCTCACATTTCAATCATAGAAACAAACAAATTTATGAAAATGTAGTTGCTTACATGATATTTTGCTATAATGGCATGGGATCTGGCTTGCCTCTATAATAATATCTATGCAGAATAGGTTACCCAACAAACTTCAGCAAGGAAGATCTCTCAGAGCTTGTATTTTGAGAAGGAAGGAAAACTTAACATTTTGATGATCAAAGCATATGTGGCATGTTCAGCAAACATTTATTCATTTCTGCTCTATAACACAGATGAGCTATGAGCAGAAAGAGAGTTCTGATCAGTTCTGCTGAATCAGAATGCTCCCATTCTTTTTAAATCAGGTACTAGATAAATACAAAGGTGAAAAATTGCAACAAACTACAGAATGCTGTCTGCTACTAATAATTAATTAAGCAAAGGAAGCTCACAAGAAATTGGATTCTTGGTTTATTTTAGTAAATTAGAACATACTTTGGAGGGTTAGTGACTGAAAATGTCAAGTAATGTAATTTGCAAGACATTTGCATTTGCTCTCTCTTTATGTCATTTATTTCCCATATTCTCACTCTGTGCCATTAGACAGATTTCTCCAGATAGAAACTTGACCATCTTAAACACACCAGAACTCCACTGTGACTATGATGCCATGAGACAGGCTAATAAGATTTTATAGAATATAATTAAGTTTCCAGGGAAATTATTTGACCCTTCCCATATCAAACTCTATGAAATAAATCATATTAAAATGGCATTCTACTGAATTAAATCCCTAATATCAAGAAAGTAACATGTTTATCTCAATCCAAGGTGACAGAGGGAAAAGAAATGGGAAATAACAGTGCTAAGATTCCATGACAGGACATTAAATTAAATTCAACAAATAATCATTTAGAACCTATATGCACAAGGCACTATGAATATAAAAGACATTTCCTGCCCTGAAGGAACTTAGACCATTGGAGAAACTAGACATGAAATTCGGAAATGAGATGGACACTGACACTTACTGAGTGCCTGCTCAGCCCCAGGTACTTTATGCTTTCCAATTGAATCTTCACAAGAACCACAGGAGTTCCTATTTCTCTTCTCATTCTACAATTGAGTAAACTGGGTTTCAGAAAGTTTGATTGAACTGGGTTTCTATTACAACGTTCATGTTCTTTCTACTCTATCCTTAACTCTAACACAGGCAAGGTAGTAAAGAGAATGCAAAAAAAAGAGATAAAGGTAACATTGGTGAAAACTCAGAAAACTCACTGATATTGACTGAGGGACTCAGACCACATAGAAGACGTAAGAGAATTTGAATTGGGCCCCAAAGGACAGGAAGTCTTTTAAGAGTCTCACATGGAAACCAATTCTACCCAACACTTCAAACACAGCCAAAATCAGTTCATTTTCCCCACTTATAACAATAAACAAATTTCTTTCAACGTAAATTTAATGACCTTTATATGAAATATTTATCGTATTATATAATCATTTCTATGCCTTGCCCATTTCTTGGTTCATTCTCACTATGTTCAAATCAAAATAAAACCTTATTTAAGATTCTAAAAAATTTAAGTAATTTTATCTATGATTTAAATAATACAAGCTATTTCACTGACAAATCCATTTAACTCTAAAGCATGTTTTAGCCCCCGCACTTTGTCTTCCCTAAGAAATATTAGCTCTACTTCTTAAATATTTCTTCTTCAAATTTATCTCTGTGAACATTATACAGCTACAAATGGGAACTTTAGAGCAAACACACTTGTAAAGAGTGTTCAAAAAACACAAAAAACCAACACTTCCCAGTAATATGCCCATGGCCAAAGAAGTAATGGAGAAAATCCAGTAACAATACATCATTACAAGAATATTTTAACTAAAGGTCAGAGTTTGCATACTATGGAGAGTTCAGCTTGAACTTTCGTTATCAGGAATTACATCCTCCATTTATTGATAATAAAGAGTTCAAAATACTGTAAAACCATGGTAATTTCATTCATTTAAGCAGTTTTTTTGCTTACAAAAGCAATTAATTGTCAAGGAGAGGTCATATGAAACCTGTGGTGTAGCTCTGGCTTAGCTCCCTATTGAACACACCCCATCCCCACCTGCACACATTTACACTTAAAGATGCTAAAGAGTGAAAGCAATAATCTTACTTTGCAAATGATGCTGAAGTACGGAAGATAAAAGTTAGGTTGAGGCCTAGATTTTAAAGAGCATTCACTTGACTTGAACATTTTTTTAACAGGCCACAATGGTTAATCATTGAAACAAACCTCCAAGATTTTCTATATTTGTTCAGTACATGATAATTTTTTTATACTGATTATTTCTCCAAATAAATGATCTCCCAGTTGGAGACAAGTTGGGGAAAGGAAGCACAATTAATTCAAGAGATTTTTAATGCTCCTGGATTTTACTTATTCAAAGTTTTGAGTGGGAATTTAAAATGAGCCAAAAACCCCAGAATAATTTGTTGAACCTTGAATTTTTCCTGTGTGCTTTTTTTTAACTCATTATAAACCAAACTCAAACTTTAAAAAGCTCAGTGAATTAGACTAAACCCAAAACAAACCTTGGACATACAAGATAAGAATGGGTGGAGGAAAACAATATCCCTAAGCCCAACACTTACTGGGAAAGTAAGCACTGTCAACACTCCCAGAGTGTGTTTTCTCATCAAATTATTTCTGCTCAGAAATAATAATAGTAACCCATCAAATAAAACAGCAGAAACTATAATTGTTCATCTCACATTAAAATAGCTGACAAATTGTTTTGCAAGAAAGAGAAGCATAGAAAAGGCAACAGGGAAATGTCTACTTTGTCTCAGCAGTCCCTTTTCCCAGATACATTTTTTTCTCCTTTTTCCTGACAATACATATATAAATAAATCTAAGCCAATGTTCTATACAAACTATGCATCCAATGAGTTCATGTAAATTATGTAGATTCATGGAGTAATTTGAGAAAGACACGAAGAAATAGGCTGAAACAGCAGGAAAAAAAAAATGCAGCCAACGCTCTGGCAAACAAAGTTTTCCTCGCCCTCAATGCCAATGCCCTGGCTTCCTTTCGTAATCAGATCGATTGATTCAAATAACTCTAAAGCTCCAGCAGCCTACTAATTCCCGTAATTTAAAAACATCAAGTAGCACTGCTCCAAAACAAGAGCTAGCTCCACAGTCATCATTTTTTTCTTATTTAGTATTTCATGCATTTATACAAGGTGCTGGATGCTACCCGTAGCATGAAAAGAAATCCCATACTCGCAGCAATATGTGTACAAAAGGGTATCCAAGAAGTGCCTGATGGAAAGCATTATATCACCAAGTGTGATCTTAGTGTCCGTAAATTGTCTGTTTGAAACAATGCCAAAAGTTTCTAGAGACTAAAGCAAAAGGAAACAATAGTCAAAGAAATAATATATTGATCCTCTATAAATATTAATACTTAGAGTAAAAAGAAATTGTTTTAAGCATAAGAAATTGCTAATCTACTTTACTTAAATATGGCAACCACAGAACAATCAAAAATAAAGTATTACAGAGAAAGAAATTACTTAATGTTTCTGAACTTAATCCATTGACTTTCATACATATTTTCCAAATGAACTTACAAGATGATAATACCACTCGTTAAAAGGAAGTTTACAACTGAAGCAGAAAATTAAAGCTCACACACATACCTCAAATGATTTTTTTTTTTTTTTTGGCTGTAAGGAATGATTATAAAAGTTAAGAATATAGGGCAAAACTGGGCTTGAGATCTAAATTAGAAACAGTTCTATGTAGGTGAAGGCACACTGGTCTTGAGGTCTGAGGTTCAAGTCCTTGCTATGCCATTTTAAAACTGCATCACTTTGGACAAGTTATTACTATTTCAATTTTGATTGTGTTATCTATAACACAGGACAAACTGTCTTTGCCTGCCTACTTCATTCAGTTGTTGTGAAATCAGTTGAGGAAAAATAAAAGACATTCATTCAACAAACATTTCTCAATGAGCAACATACCAGACATGTAAGAAACAGAGGAAAACAAAAGAGAAACAACTCTTACCCTAACAGGTTTTGCAATCTAGCTTTATAGGTTACTGCTTTATAAACTTACAAGTTCCATAAAATTGAAAAGACCATTGTCATTAAGCTCATGACACCTTTCAGTAGTGAACAAGGACTGAACAAAAGGGTCATTCAATAATTGTTTATAGAACAGCATCACTGTGCAAAGCACTGGGCTTGACACTGTGAGAAACATCAAATTTATGGTGAGGCATGGTTGGAAAAATGACGAAATCATTGATGCTTTATGAAAAGTTTGGCCAGGCACAGTGGCTCATGCCTGTAATCCCAGCACTTTGGAAGGCCAAGGCTGGCAGATCACTTGAGGTCAGGAGTTCGAGACCAGCCTGGCCAACATGGTGAAATCCCATCTCTATTAAAAATACAAAAATTAGCCGGGTATGGTGGCATGCGCCTGTAATCCCAGTTACTTGGGAGACTGAGGCAAGAGAATTGCTTGAGCCCAGGAGACAGTGGTTACAGTGAGCCGAGATCGCACCACTGCACTCCAGCCTGGGTGACAGAACAAGACCATATCAAAAAAAAAAAAAGTTTATGGGCAATGCCCCCAAAGAAATCAGCAGTTTACAAATGGATAACCCATTTTGAGAAGGGTCAAGATGATGTTGAAGACAAAACCCACAGCAGCAGACCATCCACATCAATTTGTAAGGAAAAACTTAATCTTGTTTATGCCCTAATTGAAGAGGACAAACAATTAACACCAGAAGCAATAGCCAACATTATAGACATCTGTACTGGTTCAGCTTATACAACTCTGACTGAAAATTTTAAGTCGAGCAAATTTCACCTGGATGAATGCCTAAATTGTTGCACACAGATCAGTTGCAGATAAGACCAGAGTTTTCACTGAAATATTTTAACAATTTTAATTTCATCAAGCTCTTTAAGTATTCCTTTTGAGAAATGTAACAAAAGACGAACGTGGATTTACCAGTATGATCCTGAAGACTGAGCACAATCAAAGCAATACCTACCAAGAGGTGGAAGTGGCCCTGTCAATGCAAAAGCAAGCCAGTCAAGAGACCAAAGATCATGGCAATCATTTTTTAAGATGCTCAAAGAATTTTGCTTGCTGATTATCTGGAAGACCATGGAATGATAGTATCTGTTTATTGTGAGGGTGTTTTGAGAAAGCTAGCCAAAGCTTTAGCAGAAAAACACCGGGAAAGCTTCACCAGAGTCCTTCTCCACCACAAAGCTCCTGCTCATTCTGCTCATTCCTCTCATCAAACAAAGGCAATCATTTAAGTTTCAATATAAAATCATGAGGTATCCACCTTACAGTCCTGGTTTGGCTCCTTCTGACTTCTTTTTGTTTCCAAATCTCAAAAAATATTTAAAGGGCATTCATATTTCTTCAGTTAATAATGTAAAAAAGACTGCATTGGCACAGTTAAATTCCAGGACATTCAGTTCTTCAGGGATGAACTAAGTGGCTAGTATCATTATTTACAAAAGTGTCTTCAACTTGATGGAGCTTATGATGAGAAACAAAGTTCATATTTTTTATTTTTTTCTTTTAATTCCATTTTTCTATGAACTTTGTGAAGTCCCCTCATCATTACCCTGCTTAAAATTCTTTATTGGTTTCCCCTTAGCTTTCAGACTATAGTTCAAACTTTGCAACTTAGCACATAGACCTTTCAAATTAGGTCTGTGCCTACCTTTCCAGCTTCAACTCTTGTTCCTCCCACACAGTTTACCCTTCATCTCAGCCATTCAGGACTTTCAGCATACATCCTCCTCTGCAGGTAAAACGCCCTCTGCCCCACTACCTTCTTTCTCTAGTCAACTCTCCAAACTCAGCCACATAGTATTCATTCAACATACCCTCTCTTAATACAATTCCCACCTCCATAACACTTTGTACCAACCTCTACCATAATAACATATTGTTAATTTACTTTTTATCTAGTCTGTAAATTCCAGGAGAGCAGGATCATTATGGTATTTTTAGAAATTTGAATCCCTAGCACATACTAGAGTGACGGTGACTGCCACAAAGTAAGCACACAAAAATAATGATTTGCTGAGGTGATTAATTAATTAATCAAATCAGAGATAACTGGAAAGGTGCTGATTCTTTCTTTAAAAATAAAAATTTTACATGGTTTAAATTTGTATTGTCAAAGGTCATAACATTTCAATTAAACAGGAGGAATAATCTCAAGAGATCTATTGTACATCATGGTGACTGCAGTTAATACCAATAAATTATATATATGAAAATTGCTAGAGTAAATTTAAGTGTTCTCACTACCAAAAAATTGATAAGTATAAAAGGTAATGCATATATATTAAATAGCTTGAGCTAGTCATTCCAGAATGTATACATATATTAAAACATCATGTTATATACTATAAATGTATGTAATTTTTACTTGTCAAAATAGGGGGATATAGAATGGATAGTTAATGGATATAAAAATAAAGTTAGATGGAAAAAAAATCTGGTGTTTGGTAGCACAATATAAAGACCATAGTTAACAATAATTTATCACATATTTCAAAGTAACTAAAAGAGTGGAATCAGGAATCAGAATGTTCCTAACACAAAGAAATGATAAATGCTTGAGATGATGGATATTCCAATTACCCTGATTTTATCATTACACATTATATGCTTTTATCAAAATATCACATGTACCCCATAAATAAGTACAACTATTATGTATCCATATTAATTAAAAATAAAATTTAAAAAATATATATGTTTGAAAAAAATTTTCTTCTTCCCTAAAATTTCCAATAGGAAATTCATGACAAATCAAAAGCAAGTGTGCCATATTTGTCTCTATTTCTTATTTCTCCTCTTATATCTTGATGTGGTTTGGCTGTGTTCCCACACAAATCTCATCTTGAATTATGACTCCCACAATTCCCACATGTCATGGGAGGAACCCGGTGGGAGGTGATTGAATTATGGGGGCGGGTCTTTCCTGCACTGTTCTCTTGATAGTGAATGAGTGTCACGAGATCTGATGGTTTTACAAACGGGAGTTTCCCTACATAAGCTCTCTCATTGACTGCCATCATTCACATCAGATGCGACTTGCTCCTCCTTGCCTTCCAACACGATTGTGCAGCCTCCCCAGCAAGGTGGAACTGTGAATCCATGAAACCTCTTTCTCTTGTAAATTTCCCAGTCTCAGGTATGTCTTTATCAGCAGCATGAAAACAGACTAATACAGTAAATTGGTACCAGTAGAGTGGGGTACTGCTGTAGATACCTGAAAATATGGAAGCAACTTGGGAACTGGGTAACAGGCAGGGGTTGGAACATTTTGGAGGGCTCAGAAGAAGACATGAAAATGTGGGAAGGTTTGGAACTTCCTAGAGACTTGTTGAATGACTTTGCCCAAAATACTGATATGCATATGGGCAATAAAGCCCAGGCTGAGGTGGTCTCAGCAGGAAATGAGGAACTTGTTGGGAACTGGAGCAAAGGTGACACTTGTTATGTTTTAGCAAAGAGACTGGTGGCATTTTGCCCCTGCCCTAGAGATTTGTGGAACTTTGAACTTGAGAGCAATGATTTAGAGTATCTGGTTTAAGAAACTTCTAAGCAGCAAAGCATTCAAGAGGTGACTTGGGTACTGTTAAAGGTACTCAGTTTTATAAGGGAAGCAGAGCATAAAGTTTGGAAAATTTGCAACCTGACAATGTGATAGAAAAGAAAATCACATTTTCTGAGGAAAAATCAAGCCAGCTGCATAAATTTGCATAAGTAATGAGGAGCCAAATGTTAATCCCCAAGACAATGGGGAAAATGTCTCCAGGGCATGTCAGAGGCCTTCACAGCAGCCCCTCCCATCACAGGCCAGGAAGCCTAAGAGGAAAAAGCAGTTTCCTGGGCCAAGCCCAAGGTCCCCGTGCTGTGTGCAGCCTAGGGACTTGAGCCCTTTGTCCCAGGGCTCCAGCCATGGCTGAAAGGGGCCAATGTTAAGCTCAGGCTGTGGCTTCAGAAGGCAACTTCTGAAGCCTTGCCAGCTTCCATGTGGTGCTGAGCCTGTAAGTGCACAGAAGTCAAGAATTGAGGTTTGGGAACCTCTGTCTAGATTTCAGAGGATTTATGGAAATGCTTGGATGTCCAGGTAGAAGTTTGCTGCAGGGGCAGGGCTCTCATGGAGAACCTCTGTTAGGAGGTATGGAAGGAAAATGGGGGGTTGGAGGCCCAACGCAGAGTACCTACTGGGGCACCACCTAGTGGAGCTGTGAGAAGAGGGCCACTGTCCTCCAGACCCACCTCAGAATGATAGCTCCACTGACAGCTTGCACAGTGCACCTGGAAAAGCCACAGACACTCAATGGCAACCCATGAACGCAGCCAGGAGGAAGGCTGTACCCTGCAAAGCCACAGGGGGAGAGCTGCCCAAGACCATGGGAACCCACCTCTTGCACCAGCGTGATCTGGATGTGAGACATGGAGTCAAAGGAGATCATTTTGGAGCTTTAAGATTTGACTGCCCTGATAGATTGTGGACTTGCATGGGGCCTGTAGCGCCTTTGTTTTGACCAATTTATCCCATTTGTAACAGTTGTATTTACCCAATGCCTGTACCCTCATTGTAAGGGAGGAGACCACCCTTCATATCGTCTTATGCCCAATTTCTGCCTTCAAAGAAAGAAGAAGTAAAAACTAAAAGGAAATGAAATCCACAGGGAGACAGCCCAGTGCCACACCCTGGGCCTGGTAGTTAAAGATAGACCCCTGACCTAATCGGTTATGTTATCTATAGATTACAGACATTATATAGAAATGCACTGTGAAAATCCCTATCCTGTTTTGTTCTGATCTAATTACCAGTGCATGCAGCCCCCAGTCATGTACCCCCTGCTTGCTCAATCATGACCCCCTCACACGCACTCCCTTAGAGTTGTGAGCCCTTAAAAGGGACAGGAATTGCTCCATTGGGGAGCTCAGCTCTTGAGACAGGAGTCTTGCCGATGCCCCCGGCCAAATAAACCCCTTCTTTAACTCAGTGTCTGAGGAGTTTTGTCTGTGGCTCATCCTGCTACAATCGTATCTAGGAAGTAACTAACTTGTTGTTGATTTTACAGGCTCATATGCAGAAGGGACTTGCCTTGTCTTAGACGAGATGTTGAACTGCGGACTTCTGAGTTAATGCTGAAATGAATTAAGACTTTGGGGGAATGTTAAGAAGGCATGATTTGTTTTGAAATGTGAGGACATGAGATTTGGGAGGGGCTGGGGGCAGAATGATATAGTTTGGTTGTGTCCCCACCCAAATCTCATCTTGAATTGTAATTCCCAAAGTTCTCACATGTCATGGGAGGAACTGGGTGGGAGGTAATAGAATTAAGGGACCAGGTCTTTCCTGCACTGTTCTCGTGATAGTGAATGAATCTCATGAGATCTGATGGTTTTAAAAACAGGAGTTTCCCTGAACGAGCTCTCTCTTTGCCTGCCGCCATCCACGTAAGATGTGACTTGCTCCTCCTTGCCTTCTGCCATGATTGTGAGGCCTCCCCAGCCATATGGAACTGTAAGTCCATTAAACCTCTTTCTTTAGTAAACTGCCCAGTATCAAGTATGTCTTTATCAGCAGCGTGAAAACAGACTAATACACATCTTAAATACCAGTCTCGACTTGCTCTTTTTCTTTACATCTTAATATGCTTTTACGTATTTTGCCTAAGATCTTTCACAAAATATACATAGCTCCTAACAGCTCTTAATTATACAGTAATTTTCCCTTTATCAGCTGCTGATATGTTCAATAATAAAAGGCTTTAGAAACTCTTTTTGTTGGTACATATCTGCCTTTTAAATAGAGGGTGGCCTCAAAAAGTCTCAGCTGCCAATATGGTAGTGTGATTTTTCTGTCAAAATAAATATTCATCACAGTCAGAATTATTGTTTGTCCACAAATGCTTTATAAAATTATGTGACAAATGTTAAATATACATTTGACAAAAGTTGTTAAATTCTGGAGCCATTTCTTGTAAGATGTTGGTCTATTACCTAATCCAAAGGGATCAACATTCCCAAAACAAATAAAACCTGACTATGGTATGATAAATGGAAAAAGAAAAGTTAGTTCAACTCAATAGTCAAATTTCCCTTCATTTTTAGGAATAAGTACATCATTTCACTCCAAGGGCCAAAAAGTGGGAGCAAGATACCACAGTGGAGAAAGATGGAACAGGAAAAGAAGGTGAAAGAGAACTCATACCAGTTCTTGCCAAGTAATTCATGTCAAATATCATTCAGTCTTCACAAGACCCTTTCAAGGTATTCAGAATAAGCTATATTCTCCCCATAACTCAGAAGAAGAAACCAAAGCTCACAGATTTTTAACTTTCCCAAAATTACCCGGCTAATCAACAACACAGCTGGGATCCAAGCAAGGTCTCCATGCTGCCAAAAGCCATGTTTTCTCCCCATAATGTCGTGACCCAGTAAGCAGAAGCCATCCAAACCTATTTTCTTCCAAATAAAATTGACCCTTAGAAATCCAGATGCCAGGCGGGGCACGGTGGCTCACACCTGTAATCCCAGCACTTTGGGAAGCCAAGGTGGGCAGATCACCCGAGGTCAGGAGTTTGAGACCAGCCTGGCCAACATGGCAAAACCCTGGTTTTACTAAAAATACAAAAATTAGCCTGGCATGGTGGTGCATGCCTGTAGTCCCAGCTACTTGGGAGGCTGAGGCAGGAGAATTGCTTGAACCTGGGAGGCGGAAGTTGCAGTGAGCTGAGACTGCACCATTGCCCTCCAGCTGTGCAAAAAGAGCAAATCTCTGTCTCAAAAAAAAAAAAAAAAATACAGATGCCAATAAAACAAGATGTGGAATCCTAAGAAGAACAAATAGTACAGAAAAGCTTGAAACACTTGAACAGTATCAAAGAGAGAAACATTTTGACTTAAATTCCTATAAAAAATTTATAAACAATGGTGACAATAGAGCCAAAATACCTTTCCAAGTTTCTACAATTGATGAAATACTGAAATATCAGCATTTTTTTTCCCTGTGTCCCCTATTACCTTTCATTTGGACCTGTTTTCCCCAAAAGAACACACACATTTCCTTAAGGAACTAGACACATTTAAAAGTGCCATGTAAGGAATCCTTGATTATTTAATTTGGCAGTACTTGTCCGTTTCGGGGTTGCTCAGTGACCCATGTTTACACTAGTTGGTAGTCTCAGACTATGTCCTTGGAAATGTTCTATTGTAATTGCTTCTCCTGTGGCAGTCTCAGTGGAGAGAGTATAATTTAACAGAAATAAGAAAGCTTTACAAAATCGGGAAATATATAGATACATGCTATTAAAAGAGAGTAACATCTCATTTATCTGACATCTAAAAGGAAATATACTTCAAAAGGGTTGAAAAAAATCTGGTATGTAGGAAAAGTCATAAGAAGGAAAATAAGTTTGAGACCAGTCTGGCCAACATGGCAAAACTCTGTCTTTACTAAAAGTACAGAAATTAGCTTGGCATGGTGGTGTACACCTGTAACCCCAGTTATTCGGGATTATACTCGAAATATACTTCAACAGGGTTGAAAAAAATCTGTTATGTAGGAAAACTCATAAGAAGGAAAATAAGAGTAAGACCACTTAAAAAAAATTGTGAGCTCAGAGGAATTCTTTAATGCTATGAAATAAAGAACAAAAACAGAAAATGTAGCAGGAACTTGTGTAAGTGTCAGGAGGGCAAAAAAAAAAAAAAAAATCCAGAAGCCTGCATGAAATAGTAAAGATGGAGGAGAAGAAAGGCAGGCCTTGGTCCATTACATGCAAAATAAGGACAAGAAATAAAAAGGCAGTCCTCTGTTTTGGGAGAAAAAAAAAGTGTGTGCCCAGGAGAAATTCACATCTTTAAAGTGGACACCCTCCTCCCACCAAAAATCTATAATAGATTATTATATAGTAGGATTGGGGAGTGTGGTGGCTGACTACAGAATTCTTCTTAGGAAGGGCACTACCTATACTGAAGAAAATACCTTAATGAGTAATTTAAGGTGGGTAGTGATATCCTAAGGACACAAATAAGGAGGGGCCAAGTCGAGTGCTAGAGAGATAACTATTCTTTACTGCATTCCCATAAACAGAATTTAGAAGTCTGAGGGAAAGTAGCTAGAGAGAAAAAATGTGGAAGGGCAATGAGATGGAGTTGCTAAATAAGATTTTGAAGATTTCTAACATACAAATTGAAGCCACTTAGAATATATTGTTGCAATATAGAAATCCCTCCCTTCCATCTTCTTGTAAGTTTCTGTAAGGTTTACTATATTCACATATTCTGGCCTACTCTGGTAGGGTTAGAGAATGTGTGTGTGTGTGTGTGTGTGTGTGTGTGTGTGTGTGTGTGTGTCTATTTGTGAAAAGGGAAAAGGCCAACTCCAGATTCTGGGTGAACATAATGTAGAATAGAGATAGAAAGACAATCTATAAATGAAAGTAATTCAGTGGAAGCAAAAGCTTGGAGCCAGAGTTGAACCTGAAAATATGAGCTCCCAAGGAATTTGCAGAAATTTGGGGGAGAACATTATACTTGATAGGACACAGAATGAGGGTTTAAACTAATTATACTGAGATCTTAAGTGCAAGAAGATCCCAGCAAACAAGTGGTTCTGCATCATAAGTAAGTGGATTATGAGTAATTTAAAAAATGAAGGTCAGAACAAAAGAGAAAAGAATAAAAGCAGGCAAGCAATGGTCACTTAGAGCTCTTATTGGGTCATTAAAAAGCAAGTCATGCCAAACTAATTTCATTTCCTTTATAACTGGGATTACTAGACTGATAAATCTACAATGCCACAAACAATATATCTTGATTTCAAGAAGGTCTTTCAAGAAGTGCTTGAGGAGGTCCACATAAAAGCTTTGCAAACTGTGATCTCCTTCCTCATGTTATTTGCCATTTACTTTCTGTGTCTAATCACATCAACTTGGAATCCTAGGACACAGCAGAGCAAACTTGTATTCCTGCTTTGCCAAACTCTTGCAATCACGTATCCTTCATTCCACTTATTCATCCTGATTATGGGAAGGAGGAAGCTAAAACAGACCTCTCTTTTGGTTTGGTGGCAGGTGACGTGCTGAGTGAAAGGTCAGAAACTCTCAACTCCATAGATTCACAAGGGGAGCATCGTGTGTCTTCTAGCAGAAAATAAACTAATGGTGTCTGAAACATTGTATATTTCTATTGGTTTTTCTGTAGTGTATGTGCTTGATTAATTTCAAAAGATACCTAGAACACTCTTTTATATATATATGTGTGTGTGTATATATATATATATGGGTGTATATGTGTATACGTGTATGAATAACAACATTGACCATAAATTATGAAGCTGAGTATATTTCACATATATAATGTATGCATATTTTATGATAGTTCATTGTATGATATTTCATGTGAAGCATTTATTATCTCTATTTATAATTAAGAACTTACAGCTTTTATGAGGAAATCATTGCTGTTTTCCATTGTAATTTGTACCCCATATATGTAGTACTTAACTATCATTGTTTGAACCTCTAAAGTTTTGAATTGTAAAGACGTTCAGTTCTAAATCAATGATGAGAATGTATCTCTGGGTAGGTTTTGTTTCATTATGAATTCTTATTTTATATTTAGTATAAAGCAAATAGAATTTTTGTTAGATAATGTTGTACACAATAAAATTTGAGTGACAAAAAAAAAAAAAAGGAAGAAATAAAGAAGCATGGTTTATACAGCAGCCCAATGAAGCAAGCTTGAAGCTCATTTCAACAACTTTACTCAAAGGGTGTTCATATTTGATTGATATTATCTAAAAGAAAGACATAATACTGTTTTCCATGTCATTAAACAATTTTTCGTGAATAAATTTGAAAATGATATAAGGTTAGGAAAAGAAGACAAAATCGAGAGTCAAAGGAGCCTGATGAACTATAACAAAAAGCTAGAATTAGTAAGATAAAGTTCAATGAATATAAATGTAACTTCTACCTTTACATATTTTTTTTAAAAACTAGTATCAGAGGAGGAAGACCTGGATTAGGAGTAGTTTGAGCTCAGAGAGTTGGAGGTTTTAACTGTTTTCAAAATCAATATGAACCAACAACATGACAAGGCTATTGTGATAGGTAAGATCATGTTAGACATTAAATCAGGGATGCAATTGTACATTTATATCACAGAATGTTCACATCAGAGAGTTTGTTTTGATTTCAAGAAATTGATTTCAACATTTTATGGAAGTTAGCTACAATCCAGAGTGTATAGAAAAGGATTTACAGAGATGATTAGGGGGACTTCTATTTCTTGTAATGGCAAATTAGAAATTCAGTCTGATCCTCTGCTGAAGGAAACAAATAAGGTTTGATGATAAAACAACTCATCTTAAAAACATCAAAGAGCTAATAAGGCAGTGAGAAATTACCTGAAATGGGTTTCAGAAGAGGCAATGTTCAGTATCCAATCAAAAATAGCCATTCACATTCTAAGACAAGACACCATGAGCAAAAGCAAGGAAAATGATAGCAGAAGCAGGCACCCTGGGAGTCCAAACACCAGAGTTCTCAAACCTTCCGGATCAGACAGTTCTGCTCACCATGTCAAGTAGATCAAAATAAAGATTGAAAATTTCAGCAGGAAACTAAAAGTCATACAAAGAAATATAAGTTAATTTGAAAAATACATAGAAATTCTATGGTATTTAGAGTGGTCTGGAACTACCATATAAGGAACATTCAAAAGTCAAAAAATTTTCAGCCTAGAAAAGGGGAGACATAGGTAAGTCCCAAGAGTAATCATCAGTTATTTGAAAAGAGCTTTTTCTATTGCCTTGATTCTGTGTTGCTCCAGAAAGCAAAGCTAGACCTACTATTTGAAATAGCAGGGAGGCAGTTTTAAGCTCAGTTTGAGAAATATGTCTCCAACAATTAGAATTGTCCAAAATCAGCTTCACTGTCTGAGAAAATTGAGATTGTTATCATTGTTAGTGATCATCTACTGTTAGGCAGTTGCATATATTGCATATTATCAGAGAGTCTTTCTACTTCACGTAAAATATCAAACTGTAAGGGCACTGAAGTTTCTCCACTATGATTCTTTTGATTCCAAGTAGAAGCTAATATTGTCATAAACATTATTAGAAAAATTCCAAACTGACATTTCCCCAAGTATGGTTTCAGAAAGTCCCAGGATTAATATACTATGGAAGAGTTCTGGGGTCAAAAACATTTGGGAAATTCTGAGTTAAGCCGAGTTAAACAGGCTTCTTCGTGGCAATATTTCTCAACAACTTTAATGTGCTAATGTGCATCAAAACATTCATGGGAATTTATATGTGCAGCATTGATAACTTACAACAAGAAACAACTTTTTTCCTTTTCCATATTTTCAAGACATGTTCTACAGAATACTTTTGGGGAAATGTTGGGCTAAATAATTCTAATCTTGATGATCTCAAAAACAATTTAGTGGTTTTCATTCTACATGAAGTCTTGAAAGAATTGAGTTGATAATATGATTCATATATAAACTTTTCATGAGGATGAAACCATGAAAAACTATCATAATTTACCACAAAAGATGTTCCCTTCTCTTTGATAAGATGCCACTTCCTTTTTCATAACATATCACTCTTTTACTACACATACTTATATGTGACATATAATCTAGTTGAAATTGAGGCTCTAAGTGTGAGAGAGGATGGTTAGAATTTAAAACACCTTCTGGCATATCTAACTTACTTTAACAACTGGTTGTAGGTTCATGAATTTGCCAAAACTTTTAAAAGCTGTTTGTAGTTAAAGCTGTTCTAACTATTAGGGTAGTAAGCTCCAAAAGTTTTAATTCTTTCCTGTTGCCTTGAGCAAGTTACTTAAATTCAATGTGCCTCAGTTTTCTCATGTGTTAAATAGAAATCATGATCATAGGGCTGTCATAAGAATTGAATTAAAAGAGATAATCCAGCACAGTGTTTGGTACATTATAAAAACCCAATAAATATTAACTCTAATTTTTACTGCAAGAGGTACTTTGCTTTTGTTTGATCTACAATGCCATCCTGCTTCATTTGCATGGCATAATGTAGGTGAATTACCAACCTCTGTGCCTAACTCCTAGTGGACACTCAACTAAAATGGTAGTGAAGGTGGTTTTATTCTTTATATACAGTTACTTCCTAATTGGTTATGAAGGTGGCAGTTTTCACATTACAAAAGTCCTGCATTCTGCCCTATCTCAACAAATCTAGAGTCTAAAACAGGAATTATTGGGTCATTGGAACTAGGTATTACCATGTCACTGGAACTAGGAATTACCTGCCACTTAATCTTTTGTACCCATTTCTTTTTTATAGCATTTGTTAGTGTCTGTATTCAAATATGAGACAAATGAATCTCAGAAATGTTCAGTAATTTGTCTATGGTTATTAAACAAACCAAGAAGCAAGTAACAGAAACCTTTGCTCAATTATGTCACCTACAAATCCACTAGTAAACAGCTGCTGGTGATGAAAACAATTCCCTTTCCTAAAAAGCTACTTAAACTAAAAAAAAAAAAAAAAGGATCGAATTGCTCTTTTTACTGTAATAAAACTATCAGTTCAGTAATTTGTCTATGGTTACTCAACAAACCAAGAACCAAGTAACAGAAACCTTTGCTCAATTATATCACCTACAAATCTTCTAGTAAACAGCTGCTAGTGATAAGAACAATTCCCTTTCCTAAAAAGCTACTTAAACTTAAAAAAAAAAAAAAAACAAAGGATTGAATTGCTGTTTTATGGTAATAAAACTATCAAAAGAAAAAAATGGAAGTACAAAGAGAAGGTCACTCTAGTGTTAAAATAAGCAATAGTGAATACAAGAAAGATATGGCCAGGTGTATTGGCTCACACCTGTAATCTCAGCACTTTGGGAGGCCAAGGTGAGAGGATCATGAGGTCAGGAGTTCGAGACCAGCCTGGCCAACATAGTGAAACCCCATCTCTACTAAAAGCAAATAATACAAAAAATTAGCCAGGCATGGTGGTGTGTGCCTGTAATCCCAGCTATTTGGGAGGCTAAGGCCAGAGAATTGCATGAACCCAGGAGGCAGAGATTGCAGTGAGCCGAGATGACCATTGCACTCCAGCCTGGGCGAAAATGTGAGACTCCATCTCAAAAAACAAAAAGAGAAAAAGAAAAAGACAAAGACAAAAAGAAAGATGCAAAGAAAGGTTTAGTTTAGCAGTTAGAGAAAATTATTTTGACAAGAAGGTTAATCAAATAAGACCATTGTTTGCTTAATAGAGTAGCGATAGTAAAATCACAGACACTTTATGAAAATGCAGATGTATTTATAGACAGAGTATAAGGGTCCTTTTCAAGCAGAAAATACAACAGATATAAAAAGAGTTCTTTGCAACCTTTTCATCTGAACACTACTAATGATTTGGTCAAACTAAGAAAACAGACTTTAATAAAATTCTCTTTCTACTAAAAATGTGCTAAGTGGGTTTGTCTGAAAAAATAAAGCATTCAGGATATCTTGCTAACTTTGTATCATACTAGTTAATATGCATTATTTACTTGTATTAAATACATGTCTACATTTTCCTAATGGATTACTACAGACATCACAGACTACCTGTAAACATGCACTCTTTATCCTGAATCAAGAGGACGTGGCAAAGTAGAATTCATTTACAAACCAGGATAAATTTCCAAATGTCTTAAGCTTTTTCTATTTTTCAAGTCATTTATACTCACGTGTTTATTATATATTATCTATATAATGATGTTATTTATTTATAGAGAGCATAGTTATTTAAATGATGTTATTTATTTATAGAGAGCATAGTTATTTAAGTGATCAAAAGTCTATAACTTTTCCTAGTCATTTCCTTATAAGCAAGCCATCTTCTGTTTAATTTCCCATTGGCTTTAGAACTAACTCTGGCTTCCTTATTTTGAGGTATACATTAGTCTTCACAACCCAGTCTAGTCTGCTTCTGAAGGGGTGATGTTAAGAAATGAGAGTGAAGCCAAGATGCACTAGGATCGACGCCAGGTTCAGAGAATGAAATTAGAAGTGAAGACAATGCCAAGGTAAACTAAGCCATCTTTTACTTACAGCTGACACATGTTGCAAGAGGCACATGACATCAATCATGTCCGCAAGGATAAGGAGTCTCGTCACTGCAGCCAGCAAGGCACGGGCAGCTTGAACCACAGCCTCCCTTTTTGGGAGAAAACAGGGGTCATCTGTAAATCTCTCAGCTGATACTTTCAGAGCTTCACCTGAAAAATACAACCCCAAATAAGTTATACTTTAAGTTTCAACTATGCCTATTTCAGAATTTATCAGCTAACCTAATTCCAAGTAAATTCCAAGACTAAGCATAATATAAAAATATTGTCAGTTGACAATTGTCAACACATGGTTTCTCAATAAACAATGCAGTTTCAAATTAACATTTGTTTTTGACAAATATTCTGGAATTAAGAAGCATGATATCATTTTCCTGCAAGAAAATTGTGCTCAATTGACTAGGAACATCTAGTAAAATTGCTGTCCACTTCTGCTTTTGCTGAATCTCGTTTCTTGTAAAAGGTTTTATTACTAAAGCTTCAATCATAAACAATCCTGCTTATAAAAACAAGGTAAATCTTTATTGAGTTGGAAACTAACTCAATGGATGTTAGAAAAGAGGTAGTCTTTAAGATAATAAGACTGCAGCTCTCTGATAAAAGTTTAACATAGGCAAATTTATTCTAAACTGTCAATATAATGAATAAACTATATCCTAGATTTAGTCACAGAAATAGTACTTCATAGTGCATAATTGTTAAAGAATATTGTGTTCACTATTTTTAACGCCTTTTCATTTAAAATATATCTTGTTATTAAATATGTATTCATTCATTGTTTTACGTTCCCAGTTCAGAAGGGTATAAAATGAAAATATTTAATAAAAATTTCTCTTTATTCCCATCCAATAGCATAATTGATAATTACCACATCCATTATTTTTTAAGTTTTTAAATCTAAACTTATTTTTATTATAAAAGTATTATAATACATGTCCATTACTTTTGAATAATTCACCACACCAAAGAATATCAAGTAAAAATTTTAAAAGTCTCCAAACTAATCCCCCAAAGCACCAACTATTCAGCTCTTGTATATCTGTCCAGAAATTTTTACATGAATGTATGATTTATGTGTATAAGTATATATAGATACATATGTTTTATATACATAAATGTATACATGTTTTATATATGTATGTTTTCTAAATATATTCATATACATTCATATATACAAATATATGTTTTATAAAGACAGATTTTATAAGAAAACATAGTTATTGTATATGTTATAAGAAGAGAAGATAAAAATATAGAGCCTTTAACAAGTAGTATCCTACTAGAGAGATTTTCTATAATTTCTTCTTGCTTATCAATTTATTTTCCTTTCATACTGGGAAACAGATGACCAGCAGGCAATATAGCACAAGAATTAACAGTGTGTACTCTGGAGCCAGACTGCTTCAATGTCTCTGTCCTAGTATCTTAATCAAGTCACTTAACATCATTACTCTTCATTTTCTTCTTTTTAAAATTAATTAATAATAATAACTACTATTTTATGAGTATTAAATAAGAGTACATAAGGCATATTTCATTGATACACTGTAACTTATTTTACCAGGCCCCTAATGAACACATAAGTCATTTCCAACTTTTTCCTATTTCATATAATACTATAGAGAATGCCCAGGACATATATCTTTACACGCATGAACAAGTTTAGCCATAGGATAAATTCCTAAAAGTAGAATTCCTGAGTCAACAGGCAAATGAATTTTAAGTTTTGTTACATATTGCCACAAAATTCTCCAAAATACAGTCATCCCATCAAAATATACAAAAGGGTCTGTCTTATCCGTTTATGGATTACATCCGTAAATATTTTAGTTTTCATTGACTCATGAACCTTAGCATGAAGAAAACTGAATCAATTATTTTACTAAATAAAATAAAGAATACTGTTTCTTATAATTGACAAAACTTGTGAGGAGGGTCTGAGACTGTCTCAACATGTTAGTATGTCTCATTTAGATCTCTTTAGCAATACCAAGTGAGGAACTATGACTTTAGATACTTCTGAGATCAAATTCTTATATGCCCCATCTAGTTCTGGGACCCTGGACACTAAATGCCTTCAATGTCTTTATCTAGAGAAAGGGGTAAAAATATGATTTATCTCACAGTGTTTCTTGGATGCTTAGATGAGATAGTTCATATAATATATTTAGCACAGTATTTAAACATGGAAAGCACTCAACAAAGATTAACTGTTACTTTGGGGAAAATTTCTAATAGAGATGGTAAATTTTTAAGACCAATAGGTGGGTGATTTTCATGTGCTTCTCTGCAAGTCAGAATTGCTGCTATAAGACTGAAAAGTTAAACTGACCTCCAAAATTTAGAAAGCAGATGAATGCCCGCAAAAAAAGATTAATTTTTTATTGTTGTGATTCTGACTTGGAAAGTTATAATAGCCTCTTTAGAATACTGTCTTTGACTTCACATACTAAAACTAAATATATATCCAAAAATTACATATTTTTTACTCTAAAAATATTGGAAAGTTGAACAACTGGCTGAAGAGCCATATTCAGAAAGAGATCATTTAAACAATTATTATATTCTTGTCTTTGTTAAGGGAATATGAAAAGCCAGTCAGGTAGCTCTGTTGGAAGGAGAAATGTCACCCCCAAAATACATTAATAAAGATGCTATAACTTAAATTCTTATTGCTGGACTTGTCCCTAATTTCCCCAATATTCGTAACCCTTTTCAGCTGGTTTCAGCCCACACTCTGGTCTTAAATTAAACATCACTTCCTATGGGAAGCTTGGACCCCCCATTACTAAGATAGGTCTTACAGCAAGATTCTATGCTTTCTACCATAACCTTCATAATTTATTATAACAAATTGTATCAAAACCTGTCTTTTCTTCTGGATCATAAAACTAGTAAGTGCAAGAGTTGCATTGGTCCTGGTCACCACAGCATTCCCAGGATCTAGAATAGTGCTTACTCTGTTGCATATATTCAATACATTGACTATATATTGCCAAATTAATATGTGAATGAACATTATTCAACTTTTCTTTGATAAACATTTGTTTTTTCCTCTATAAAACAGCTGTATCCTAGGTATCCAGGAGATAGATATCAGTATGAAACAGTTTTTTTGCAGCCCAAGAAGTTCCGAGTCAAGTGAAAGTCATCAAACACTGATACAGGTTTCTGGTACAGGCCTGTACAAAGTACTAAGAGACACAGAGGAGGACCTACCTCTGCCTGAGGTGTCAGAAGACATACAAAGGAATGTTCTAGGTAAAAGAAACATGTTCCAGCTATTGATAAGGTATTGATAACGACAACTGGTTTATAGAATTTAGCCAGTTCATCATCATATTGATTTCTGACAGGAGAAAATGGTTATTTTCCTAATTAAATAGAAAAAAAGCTACAAGTTTCCTTTCCATCTACAATATTAGCATCTATGCTTTATAAAGTCTACATGTGGAGAGTCTACTCTTTTGAAATATCATTCCCAATCTTGCTTATAATGCTTTTACTTTGAAGTTTGCTGAATAGGAAATTTCACATTTAAAATGCATACAAATAAAAATAACTACATTTTTTCTTCAAGAAATCCCACTCTATACATAAAAATAATTTACTAAAGGTCTTGAAAATGCCACAAGAACTAGGTTCAGAAAACTTCTTTCTACTGAGTCCATTTAGTTCCTTTCCTAAAAAAGGGATTTTTTTTAATTGTTAAAAAAATCACTTATGAAATCCCTGCTAAAATAAGGTACTAGAGTCTATAGTCTACAAATATCTATAGAGGTAACTTTTACACACCGATATATGTGTAAGAGATGAAAATTTCTGAATATACAAAAATCTGGCCTACAAACTATATGATCAAATAAATAAACTCCAGAAGTACAAAAAAATTGTTGGCCAAATACACATATTACAAAATATTCTTTATTTTATAAAGCTTCCTATATGGTTCTTTTACAAGTTACTTTGCTGCATTTAAAAGTATAATTCTACTTTCTAAAAGTGATTATATTGATTATAAACTTAAAAGTCAAAGAAAACCTGGTATAAGAAAAATATCCAGATGAAAAAGAGAATAACCAAAATGAAAAGGGGCAGGTACTAAAGATAAAATATTTCCTCAGCTTTTACTTGACATTATGTTTATTATTCTATTAAGATTTCTAATATATGGATCTGGCCAAGTGATACAAATACATCATGGTAAAAGGTTTATATCATACACATATAACATGCATTAGTACATATTCATTGATTCAATATATAATAGGGTTCACAGACTGAGACTAAACACTCAGGGTTTAGTTTTATTTGTTTTTAATTGGGAAAGTGCCATTTTGAATCTGAAAACTCTGAAGAGGTAGAAGCTTGAATTTAACTTTTTAGCGGACAATTATTTTACTTGGCAGGAAAGAGAGGGGGATGATCTCAATTCCACCCTAAACTTACACAGATGTTAAAAAAAAAAAAATGGTAAAGACTCTCCTTTAAAATATCCAAGACAGTTTGACTACAAGGACCAAAAATGTTTTGTATGATTAAAAGAAAACCTTATTATGGCAGGTGGAAGGGAAGCAAACCTAGCCACTGCTGTGTGGACCCAAGGTTGGGTGCTACAGCAGGGTTATAGACAAGGAACGTGGCTGCATATGGTTACTATTGTAAACTATTGGCAATGTTTTATTTCCATTTTATTATCGTTGAACTCAGTAAGTCTTATTTAAAGTTCTAATTTGCTTTCAACTAAGGCAGAGTAACAGAGACCAGATTCCTTTCCTACCTGAAACCAAAAAACATACCAAATAAATGCAAAAACGGTTGTAAGGCACTGGATGTTAGGCAATGAAGGTCAGTAATCCCTGAGAAATGGACCCCCCCCTCCAAAAAACAAGGATTACCCTTTTGATAGCCCCAGCTTACCACCATAAGAGATTTTCCAGGCCATGATACAGGAAGGGGAAACCAAGGCAGAGCCTGGCAAATTCTCTGAGCTGAGCAGACAAAGCTGAGTGTCCTCGGAGATTCAAGGCAGTAAAAGTATAAAACAGAATAGAGAATGATAAAGGGAAGAGATACACAGAGAAAGAACACCGATAATCTGCACATGCTCCCTCTTGGTATTCAGCTGAATACTGATCAATCCATATACTGGAGGAAACCACCCAAGGCTAGGGAAAGAATCACCCAAAAGGATTTGAGGTAACATTACTTGCCACTCACACAGGACTGGGAATAATGCTTGTCCAACCACCAGACTTGAAAACTTCATAACTTATGGGACATTGAGTAGAACACAAAGAAGAGTCTTGCCTCAATAATGGGGAAGAATTAGCCTTAGACTGAACATTGTCCTGGAGCCCTCTAATGAAGCAATTCAGAGAAAGCAGAATTCCCAACTTCAAGACCAGCAGCATTCATGCATCAGGGAAGAGAGATAGCCAGGTAAAGGCAACAGCAGACCAGCATAATGATTTAATGAAAATGGAAGTGTGTCTGGAATTGGTGGGTTCTTGGTCTTACTGACTTCAAGAATGAAGCCGCAGACCATCGCAGTGAATGTTACAGTTCTTAAAGGCGGTGCGTCTGAAGTTGTTCGTTCCTCCCGGTGGGTTCGTGGTCTTGCTGGCTGCAGGAGTGAAGCTACAGACCTTCGTGGTGAGTGTTACAGCTCATGAAGGTGGCATGGACCCAAAGAGTGAGCACCAGCAAGATTTATTGTAAAGAGTTAAAGAACAAAGCTTCCACACTGTGGAAGGGGACCCGAGCAGGTTGGCATTGTTGGCTCAGGCAGCCTGCTTTTATTCCCTTATCTGACCCCACCCACATCCTGCTGATTGGTCCATTTTACAGAGAGCTGATTGGTCCGTTTTGACAGTGCTGATTGGTGCATTTACAATCCCTGAGCTAGACATAGAGTGCTGATTGGTGCGTTTACAATCCTTTAGCTTGACACAGAGTGCTAGACAGAAAAGTTCTCCAAGTCCCCACTAGATTAGCTAGATACAGAGTACTGATTGGTGTATTTACAATCCTTGAACTAGACACAGAGTGCTGATTGGTGTGCTTACAAACCTTCAGCTAGACAGAGTGCTGATTGGTGTATGTACAATCCCTTAGCTAGACATAAAGGTTCTCCAGGTCCCCACTAGACTCAGGAGCCCAGCTGGCTTCACCTAGTGGAGCTGCCGGCCAGTCCCGCTGCTGTGTCACTGTGTGCCTGCACTCCCCAGCCCCTGGGCGGTGGATGGGACTGGGCACCATGGCCAGGGGGCGGGGCTCGTAGGGGAGGCTCCAGCTAGGCAGGAGCCCACTGCAGGTGTGGGGGAGGCTCCAGCTGTGCAGGAGCCCACTGCAGGTGTGGGGGAGGCTCGGGCATGGTGGGCTGCAGGGAGGCAGCTGAGGCCCGGGGAGAATTCGAGTGCAGCGCCAGCCGGCCGGCACTGCTGGGAGACCTGGAGGGCACCCTCTGCAGCTGCTGACCCGGGTGCTAAGCCCCTCACTGCCTGGGGCGGTGGGGCTGCTCTGAGTGTGGGACCCACCAAGGCCACGCCCACCTGGAACTCTCACTGGCCGGCAAGCCCCGCGCACAGCCCTGGTTCCTGCTGCACCTCTCCCTCCATACCTCGCCACAAGCAGAGGGAGCCAGTTCCGGCCTCAGCCAGCCCAGAGAGGGGCTCCCACAGTGCAGCAGCGGGCTGAAGGGCTCCTCAAGCACAGCTAGAGTGGGTGACTAGGTCGAGGAGGCGCTGAGAGCAAGTGAGGGCCACCAGCACGTTGTCACTTCTCAGAAGGACATGAGCAGCCAGTCAGTGAGCCCTGCACCATTGGGAACTCTCAAAATGAGCTGGGAAATACTTTGATTGGGTTGATTGTATAAAATTATAGTAAATGTTTTATAAAACATAAAATTTGATGGGGCTAGTTTCTATAAAAATAATAGAAACATCTCCCAACATCATAGATAGGATATAGTAGAAGCTGTATTAAAAGACCTCCTCTTCACCACCTCTCTAGATTAATAAACTCTTTTTATTCCTCTCAGCAACATATTAATGATATCTCCTTTCTGGTATGTAAAATACACTGAAGACCTTCTGCTTCCAATAACTGAAGTTGATCAAGAAGTTGAAAAGGTTTGCTCCCCAATCTTTTCATGTGAGTTGTAATTATAATTATATAGTTTTATTAATTATATAAATCTATCAAATATAAGTGTAAAATATATATTAATTTTTTAAAAACTAATTTTTAATGCTTTGGAGACATTCAGTAAAGACAAGTTCCTAAAAATGTTAAGTTGGATGTGGAAGCAAAAAATGGTAAAAGTTGGAGCAGGGCAAGGCAAGGAAAAGGATTATAAAAGATCAAGAAAGATTCTGCAGTTAGGTAGCTTCCCAAGTGTCATTAAGCTTTCTTCCATGAAGACACCAAAACTGGAAATCTTAGTCAATATAGTTTGGTTGTGGTTTCGGTCAAAATGACTATGTAAGATGCAATCAACAAACCATGCTAAAAAGAGATTGGATAACATTTGTGTTACATCCTTTAATATAAAATAAAATATTTAAGTTGTGTATTTTTGTGTGTATAACTAATGAACTAATGAACTTTTTACTTCTAATAATGAGAACAAATATATCTTGAAGCAAAAATTATCTGCTATATTTTAAAACACTGGAAATAACTTTCAGTCACATTTAGTCAAACTTTAATTATATGTAAAAGTACACAACTCCTAATTTAAAACTTTATTAATATTTTTATGAGCAAAATATTTTGTACAATGTATCTATAAACTATGCACCTAAATAAATTTCAATATTAAAGAAGATTTTAAAATAGAGCTAAACATCTCTTCAGAATTTCAAAGAAAAATGAAATTTTTTAATTTTCAAAAAACTGACCAAGTAATTTCATGTCATATTTAAATTTGACAACTTTTTTTTCTATGCAGACTCTCACTTTGTCAGCTAGGCTGGAGTACAGGGTTAATCTTAGCTCACTGCAGTCTCAAGCTCCTGGGCTCAAGCAATCCTCCTGCCTCAGCCTTCCAAGGAGCTGAGACTACAGGTATGCATCACCAAACCCAATTAATTTTTTATATCTCTTATAGAGATAGGGTCTCATTATGTTGCCCAAGCCGGTCTAGAACTCCTGGCCTCAAGTGATCCTCCCTCCTCGGTCTCTCAAAATGCTGGGATTACAGCCATGAGCCACCTCACTGAGCTAAATTTGACAATAATTTTAAGATAATAAAATACACAAAATATATTACTACAACATTATCATCATCTCCTGGTGTTACAAGTTTCATATACCTAAAGTGGTTTACAGTAAAACAAACTGACAAAGGAACAAAGCAATCCATATTGTAAACCAATCAATAAAAAGTGAAAATAGTATGGATTTATAACTTAAATATTTAAACTTTGAGCTGAAATAGCTACCCATAATTACTCTCTATTGAATTTCTTTCCCAACAACCTATTGACTGATATGCCATCCACCAATAAACACTTTTACATTATTCTTGATGTCAATTTAATTCTTTTGAGGTGAAATAATAGGCCTTATAACTAAGATTTCTGACTAAATTTATCATTTTTTTCTAATATTTCCTTTTATGGCTAAATATAGTAAGCTTAGCCATGCGTACACTTACATTACACTATGCTGAATTAGCAAAAATTGATATATTTGCTTTTTTGACATCTGCTAAAAGAATCTCATTCTAGTGCTTTGGAGTTGAAAGCTTTTTTTTAATAAATGATACCTAACCCTTACAAACAGGTCATTCATTCATTTATCAACACTGAGCACTAAAATATGCAAAGCACTATGGGGTATACAACAGTGATTATAACATGGTCTCTACCAGGTACCCTCAAATAGGAAAATGAACCACTTCAATGAGAAGATTCTTCTGTTTGGTTTTAAATGTCAGCATCTTCAGATACACCTACCTTAAAGTATATTGACATAATTCCATAGCACATCCCCCCAAAAAATACAAATACAATAATTCTTCATATGCACAATTCCTAGATTTCAATATTTTATGTATGATTTAAAAGTTCTCTGAGGAGAAAATGAAAAATGAGAGTGATCCTACATCAAAGGATCAATCATTTTAAAATAAAATTACCAATTATCAATTATCACTTATAATCAGCCTCAACAAAGTTCTACTCATCAAGAGGTTAAGTAATAAAGTAGAATTCAGGCTTCACCTTACTAGAAATTCAAGTCCCACAGCTGTGATCAGAGCAATAAATATTTAACAAATTTATTCTTTCAAATACCCCATTCAGAGTACTACAGCTGTTAATCAATAAGGTCAAATTTGGCCCTATTGATATGCTCCTTATGTAGAAATGACAGAAGTTATTTTAGGGCCCCATTATAAAGTCTTAGTTCACAAGCTCACACAAAACTTGCAAGGAAGTCAATGTGACTAACTGTACGTACTGAAAGTACAAAGTCAAACCCCAAGGAGCATAAAAATGTAGGCTAGGATTCTGAACCATTACAAAAGAAAATACATTCCATTCACAAGAGCATCCAAAGAATAAAATATTTAGGAATAAATTTAACAAAGAAGTGTAAGACTTGTATGCTGAAAACCACAAAACATTGCTGACAAATTAAAGATGACCTAAATAAATGATCATATCTCATGCTCATGGATTAGAAGACTTAATATTAAGATAGCAATACTCCCCATATTGATCCACAGATTCACAATAATCCCTGACTGATATGGCTTAGATGTTTATCCCCTCCAAATCTCAGGTTGAAATGTCATCCCCAGTGTTGAAGGTGGGCCCCAGCGGGAGGTGGGTCATGAGGGTGCATACCTTATGAATGTCTTGGTGCTGTCCTCATGATAACAAGTGAGTTCTTGCTCAGTTCCCATGAGATCTGGTTGTTTAAAAGTGTCTTGGACCTCCCACTCCTCTTGCTCCCACTCTCATCATGTGACATGCTAGCTCCCCCTTTGACTTCCACTATGATTGGAAGCTTCCTGACACCCTCACCAGAAGCAGTTGCTGATGCTATGCTTCATGTAAAACCTGCAGAACCATGAGTCAATTAAATCTCTTTTCTTTATAAATTACCCAGTCTCAGGTGTTCCTTTATAGCAATGCAAAAATGCATTAACACACTTTTAACAAAATCCTTGCTGGCTCTTTTGAAGAAATTGACCAGCTGATCCTAAAATTCATATAGAAATGCAAGGGACCCAGAATAGCCGAAACAATCTTGAAAAAGAGGGGCAAAGTTATAGAACTCACACTTCCCAATTTCAAAACTTACAAGGAAGCTATAATAATCAGTAGAATTGATATCTCAGAAATAAACCCTTGCACTTATGGTGAGTTGGTCTTCAACAAAGGGGTCAAGAAACTTCAGTGGGAAAGTAACAGTCTTTTCAACAATGGTGCTGGGACTATTAGATATCCACACACACACACACAAAAAAAAAAATAAATGTGGACATCTATCTCATACCACACCCACAAGTTAATTCAAGGTAGATCATAGACCTACATGCAAGAGCTAAAACTATAAAACTTAGAAAGAAAACAGGAATAAAACTTTATAATCTTGAGTTAGGCAACAATGTCTTATACATGACACCAAAAGTACAAGCAATTAAAAAAATTGATGAACTGGACAATCAAAACTTAAACCTTTTGGACTCCAAAAAACAAACAAAACAAAATTAAGAAGGTAAAAAGACAACCCACAGAATGGAAGAAAATGTCTGTAAACCCTATATCCAATAAGGGTCTTGTATCCAGAATCTATTAAAAAAAAAAAAACTTACTACTTAATAATGAAAAAACAACCCAGTTTTTAAAATAGGCAGAGAGTCTAAATAGACATTTCTCCAAAGAAAAAATATAAATGGTCAATAAGCACATAAAATGATATGCTATCATAAATATAATCTAAATTACTAAAGCATAATTAAAGATGTACAGAGGTTTTAGTAAGGACCTTTGAATAATTTTTTTTTTATTTAAAAATAGGCACATTTCTTCTGTAGTCAAAAACACAAAGCTAAAAACATTCCTATAGAGGAGACCAAAAAATAAATAAATAAATGTGTACGTATGTGTACTGGAAATTGTCACCTTAATAACTGTAAAAACTAGTGAGTAATTATTATAATGAAGCAGTAGAAAAGTAACATTTACATACATTGCAGCTAACTTCTCTCCTTGGGGGGAATATCAAGATCATTAAAAGGGTGCGGGTAGAGGGTGCCGATCTTGTTTACCATGCTGCAGCAAAACCATGAGTAGAATGGAAATCCCTAGAGAGACCCCATAAAGCTCATTATGTAGCTAAAAGCAAACTCTGAGCTATAAATATTGGTTGTCTTTTGCACAAAAATTAACAGTAGCTTTAATTGTCCTTTCTTTTTACTTTTCCCACCAATGATACATTCAGTCTGAGAAACTTAAGATTCTTAACAAGTAAGAGGTCAAATATTTTTGAAACTCCTTGGATTCTTAGTTCCTTTACTTCAGACAGAGTCAGCAAACTATGGAAACAAGCCAAATCCAGCGTGCCCTGTTTATGTGCAGCCTACAAGCTAAGAATGTTTTTTAATATTTTTAAAGGTTGGGGAAAAAATCAAAAGAATAATATTTTATGATGTGAAAAATTATATAAAATGTAAATTTCAGTATACATAAATAAAACTTTATTGGAACACAACCATGCCTTTTTGTTTATTGCTTACGTATTTCTATAGCTATTTTCATTCTTCAACAGACAGAGTTAAATACTTGCAACAACGTATGCCCCACAAAGCCTGAAATATTTACTCCCTGGCCTTTTACAGAGAATGTTTGCTGATCCCTCATCTGAGATAAATGAACTAATAAAATTCACAACTGTTTTTTTAAAAAGCACTTCATTTTTAAAAAGTTCATACAACTAACAAGGGTCTCCATTTTGATGTACATAAATGTGGCCCTAAAAATTCTTTTTCAAAAACTCTTTAGTTGGCTATCATATCTTAAGCTGAATACATGAACCTTGCCTGAAAATCCTAGACAACATAAAGTTGAGTTTATCCCTTAAAAGAATAAAATTTGACCCAGCAGTCTTTCAGCTTCAGTATTCATATATCTAATAATTTTAGCATCTCAGGAATTTCCCATATGCCTCAGTTAAATAGTTTCCTGAAGAATACTCAGCCAGCTCTAAATAATGCTCCCAGTGTAATACCAAAAGGAGGTATGAATTTTCTCCTCACCCCAAAGCATCATAGTGAAACACTATACTGCAGGAGTCAACAGCCAGCTCATCTACCTTGTTCACTACCTTTCAATGAAATCCTGAGCAAGTCACATAACTTTTTGGTATCAATATCCTTACTATGCAAACACGAAGATTATGGAAACACAATAAAGAAAATAGGTGAAAGCCTTTAGTTCTCAGAGAAACATACTGAATAAACACAGAGTTCTTACAAGGCAAAAGTATCCTCACTGCTATGTTTATATTTTGTATATTTTAGTGTGAAGATTTATCATGTCAAAATCAAGGCTACTCCCATGAAAGTTCCAGAAGAATTTCCCATGGAGATTCAGCAAACTTTCCTGTCTCAGTCCATCATAAATCTCAGCTTGCTATTGATAGGGAAGGGAGGCTGGGAAGTGCTGGGTAAAGGAAGTGCTGGTATTTCATAAATGGTGCTGGGGAAACTGGCTAGCCATATGTAGAAAACTGAAACTGAATCCCTTCCTTACACCTTATACAAAAATTAATTCAAGATAGATTAAAGAGTTAAATGTTAGACCTAAAACCATAAAAACCCTAGAAGAAAACTTAGGCAATACCATTCAGAACATAGGCATGGGCAAGGACTTCACGTCTAAAACACCAAAAGCAATGGCAACAAAAGCCAGAATTGACAAATGGGATCTCATGAAACTAAAGAGCTTCTGCACAGCAAAAGAAACTACTGTCAGAGTGAACAGGCAACCTACAGAATGGGAGAAAATGTTTGTAATCTACTCATCTGACAAAGGGCTAATATCCACAATCTACAAAGAACTCAAACAAATTAACAAGAAAAAAACAACCCCATCAAAACATGGGCAAAGGATATGAACAGACACTTCTCAAAAGAAGACATTTATGCAGCCAATAGACACAACAGACACTGAAAAAAAGCTCATCATCACTGGCCATCAGAGAAATGCAAATCAAAACCACAATGAGATCCCATCTCACAACAGTTAGAATGGTGATCATTAAAAAGTCAGGAAACAACAGGTGCTGGAGAGGATGTGGAGAAATAGGAACACTTTTACACTGTTGGTGGGACTGAAAACTAGTTCAACCATTGTGGAAGACAGTGTGGCAATTCCTCAAGGATCTAGAACTAGAAATATCATTTGACCCAGTGATCCCATTACTGGGTATATACCCATAGGATTATAAATCATGCTGCTATAAAGACACATGCACACGTATGTTTACTGTGGCACTATTCCCAATAGCAAAGACTGGAAACCAACCCAAATGTCCATTAATGGTAGACTGGATTAAGAAAATGTGGCACATGTACCCCATGGAATACTATGCAGCTATAAAAAAGGATGGGTTGATGTCCTTTGTAGGGACATGGATGAAGCTGGAAACCATCATTCTCAGCAAACTGTATCAAGGACAAAAAACCAAACACCACATGTTCTCACTCATAGGTGGGAACTGAACAATGAGAACACTTGGACACAGGGTGGAGAACATGACACACCAGGGCCTGTTGTGGGGTGGGGGGAGCAGGGACAGAAAGCATTAGGAGATATACCTAATGTAAATGATGAGTTAATGGATGCAGCACACCAACATGGCACATGTATACATATGTAACAAACCTGCACGTTGTGCACATGTACCCTAGAACTTAAAGTATAAAGAAAAAAACAGTTTTGCTCTAAAGAACATGCTCTTCAGTAAAGTTCAACTCCTTTCTCTCCTTAATAGACCCTCAGACACTTAGACACACTAGCTCCTAAAAATCGTTTGTAACTATACCCCTTAAATCTGTATTTCATAATAATGTATTATGTACAAAATTTAATTCATTTTACCTAGGTTTATACATACTAACTTGTACTTTGAAGTCAAATCATTCTTTCTTAATGCTTCTTTTTTTAGAAATGAGTTCATAAGCTGTGATCCTGGAAAAACATCTTGAGGCTCTAACGAAATCTAAATATTTTAAAGTCCTCCTAAATAATTACTAATTAACTGAGAGAGTCTTTAACCCAAAGTGTCTCCTATTAGTATGAGAGAAATAATAGTAATCTGGACATTAAGAAACCTGCATTTTACTTATTAGCAGCATTTGAGGAATGGCATTTAAAAATATGGGAAATAAGATTATTCTCTGGAAATTAAACTGCAGTCATCACCTACACAATGGATGGAAGAGAGATATACCAAAAAAAAGAAAAAGAATTTTCTTCTCACATCCAAGAATAGGATAGTAATGAATTATATTTTGAGGGTCAAATGATCAGTCATCTTAAAGTAACAGAATGGATCCCAGGCTTCAGTCAATGGCTAACCTTGACTGTAAATTAATTAAAAGTTTTGGTATATCTAAAAAAAGGAATTATCAGTCAAAAAGGGGTTGTGTCAATCATGAAAAAAAGAAAATCACAAAAGTTGGTGATATTCATCCAAACAGTTTCCAACAGAGAAAGAGCTTTATATAATAAAGCAGTCATAGCAGAACCACATTGGTAAGATTATCTCTACAGAAAGGATAGATGAATCTGATGATTTTTAACTTTTGCCATTAAGCATTCAATTTATCCAGCTTCCTTTGTTCTATCTCTATGCTCACTAAGCAATCTTCTGGTTATTATTTATGTTGCCTATATTGGTCCATCTACAGTGAGAGAACATATTGGTTGTGTGGGTGTACTTTGTTCTGCATAACTTTTTCATTATAAATTTAAAATAGGTCCTGATTTTACATCTCAGCTTCATGATCTTAGTTAATGTGAGTATACTCCTGAGAGACAAATCTGGTCTTGGCATATGTATCTGAAAGGGATCTTAGTTTCAAATAACAGAATCTATTCTAACTAATTTAAAGGTAAAGGAATTTGTTCAGGGTTATTGGGTTGTTTCTGCGAGGCCCAGAAAAGCCAGGTTTGAATGATATTAAGGCAGGAACATCAACCAAGAAAAACTTCCAATACCACCATAGTTCTATTTTAGGTAGAAACCCCACTACTGCCACCACTCATCACTCAACACCTATGATACTATGCACTGGGCCTGAGAAACTCTTGTCAGGGCTGCCCTAAAAGAACAAATGCTTCTGCCACTAGATTGCAACAAGACCCTATCTCTTTAAACACGGCCACTCTCATACTGCTTACCTCATCCTTCCAAGTCTCACAGGTATGCATCTTTTTTGCAGAACCTAAGCCATATTCCCAGATGCAAGAAGAGTCTTGGAAATGTATTTTTTATCTTTCCAACCTCTGTAAACATCGCCACTTTCATGATGCTTACCTCATCCTTCCAAGTCTCACAGGTATGCATCTTTTTTGCAGAACCTGAGCCATATTCCCAGATGCAAGAAGAGCCTTGGAAATGTATTTTTTATCTTTCCAACCTCTGTAGTATGGTCCCTACCAAATATACTCACACTAGAAAGGAGCGGGAATAGGTCAAGTGAGTCTTATCTTATTAAAACTATTAAACTGTTTAAAACACTTTTAAAACTGTGTCATGTTTGACACCTCTTCCACCCACCCCACTTTCTCTCAATTCTACCATGCTTAAAATTAGCCTGTTAATATCAGTTCTATTCTTCACTGAGATTGCTATAAAGATTGTGCCATTGATATATGTCAAAGTGTTCTGAAAAAGCATGAAACTATATGAATGCAAGAGAACACTCTTATAATTACTAATTATTGAAAGCTTACCATGTAACACTTATGGAACTAAAAACTTTAGATTTTATACAACAATTATAGTAGAGAAGGTAAGGAAAAATATTAACAACTACACAATATCACCTCCTCTCATTATATTTTATATGTGTCCATGTAAAGCAGTTAAATAAATTCCCAGATACTTTAGATAATTCATCTATTTACTTAGGTCAAATGACTCTCAAGGTCAAGGCTTAAAATTAAGCCTAAAATGTAAAAGTAAACAACTGTTTACCTTTTACAAAAACCTGCTCAAGAAATGGCCTTCAGAAGCTTCATGCTTTTAAATAACTAAGCCCAACTTGCTAAACTCTATTTATAATAATACTTGGCTGCTTAAGAACTTAAGGTTGCTCCCTGAGTCCTCACATATCAATGCAATCTTTTCTGTCTAAGGGTGGGTTCAACTTTGACTCAGCAAGTCCTAAAATTGTTTACTTTCACTTGATTCATTCTCTGTTTCAGGTTAACTACTTACCATAATCCTTTTAACTCTACTAACCTATCTTTGCTCAGACCATTCCCTTGACTAGGAGGTCCACTGGGTCTATCAGTCCTTTCAAAATGGTACCCCGAGCTCTCTTAATCAAGTATTTCTCCAGACCTCACAGAGAGAGAAATAGAGAAACTACAGCAAAGGAATAAAACCATAACAAGATTGTAAGGAGAGTCAACAGTAGTTGAGAGCCTTCTGAAGAAGGAAAGCTAATGGAAGGCTGTTGACAGATGAAAACAAGAAGAGAAAGCTACAGTCTAGAATATGATATGAGGAGTCTGCGGAGGATGTCAGAGTCATTCTGCCCACTAGAATCCAAAGAATCTCTTGGAGTTGGCAAGTATGATACAAGGCAGAAATGAGCAGTGGGTCTGAAAACTGAGATGATCACTTGACTTCCTATAGGTGAAATGCTGTGCTCCCTGTCACTTCTCTATTACTGTTTGCCAACAGCTCAACATTTAACCCCAAGTCATAAAATGAGGGCTTTTTTCATAACATAAATTCCCCATATTCTGACAGAGTTTCAAAGCTGTTTTATGGCAAGAAAGAGGGAAAATGCCAGAAAGAGAAAGACATGAGATAAATAAAATGGTGTGCCTAATCCAGAGATGTCTCAAAATGATAGCCAAGTTTATACACAATTGAAAGGAAGACACGATTTCAGAAGAAATATCTCTATGGGAAGAAAAAAAAGATGACTTCACAAAATAGCTATTATGATTAAAAGAGAGACCAAATTTAGACTATGATAGAGATTCAGAACCTCCAGATAAAACAAAATATATATATAGGAAACGCATAACCCAAACATGAACTAGACCAGTGTAGCACAATTTTAAGCAATAGAAAAGAAATCTATTTGACCTTCATCATAAATCATTCCCCTTTGATTGGCCAGGGGTTGTGACATTGGGTCCTTGGAGAAGAAGATATGCTTTCAGTATCCTACATCACCCTGTACTAAATAAAATGCATAGAGTCACAATAACATTAATGGTGCACTGTGATTTTCAACTTTCACTATTAACTAACGAACAAATGCAGATGACTTCATTATGGTTGCATATAACAATTAAAATGTTAACAACCTTGGTCAGGCGCAGTGGCTCACACCTGTAATCCCCACTTTGGGAGGCCGAGTCAGGCGGATCACCTGCAGTCAGGAGTTCGAGACCAGCCTGGCCAACATGGTGAAACCCCATCTCTACTAAAAATACAAGAATTGGCCGGGCGTGGTGGCACGCCTGTAGTCCTAGCTTCTCGGAAGGCTGAGGCACAAGAATCGCTTGAATCCAGGAGGCAGAGGTTGCAGTGAGCAGAGATCGCACCACTGCACTCCAGCCTGTGCAACAGTGTAAGACTCCATCTCAAAAAAAAAAAAAAAAATTAACAATCTTGTCAATGTAAGAATAAAATTTGAAGTGACAGAAAACAGAAGGGAAAGGTGGAATGCAGACGTGAAGGGGAAGGAAGTGGAATGGGTGCTGTTAGTCTTACTATACACAAAGAGTGGTCAGGACACTAATTAAAAGTGATAGAATACAAAACAGAGGGATAATAATAAAACAAAAAATAATTCAAATTATCAAACATTGGAAGGAAGAAAGGGTAAGGACACAGAGGTAGGGGAACAAAACTTTCATATTTCATGACAGGGAGTAAATGGATAGTGTCTTAAATAAATCAAGGAAAAGAGTTATAAACATATGACTTAAAGTTATGAAGTAAGCACCAGAATATCTAAAATCAAACCTGCTTCCTCCAGGTTATGGGCCTGGAAGCAAAGGAGGTTTTTTTCTCAGGTGTTGGATTGAAAGTCGCAAGGATCGGGGCAAGAGATTATTGCTTTTCATCATAAGCTCTTCTGCTCTGTTTAATTTTTTATGATATGCATAATTTGATCTAAAATTTTTATAGATCTGAACTGAACTTCAACTCCTGGAAAATTATCAATTAGCCTTCTTCATTTTTACCATTCCACTGCTATGTACTCTCTTAATACTTTTATATTTAAAGATACTATAACATCTTGAACATTTTCATCTGCTATAATTATTCTCATTTACTTTCCTAAAACTAAATTATATCGAAGTTCCTTGAAGTCAGTAATCAGAACTTATTTTTAATGAGATTATCAGCATTTGATACATAGTACAATATATTTTTAACTGTTGTAATGTATTAAGTGTTGAGGGAAGGGAAGGATGGAGGGAGGGAAGTAGAGAGGGAAGGAGGGAGGAAGGGAGGGAGGGAGAGAGGAAGGCAAGGGAAGGGAAGGGAAGGGAAGGGAAGGACTTGACTTTCAAATTTCTTATCTAATATAATACTTTATTTTCTGTAGTCTAACATTCTGTCTTCATCTCGTATGTCAGTGTTTTATTCTTCTTTTCAGTTTTTACAAATGTTTCTGAAATTATTTTTTAAGAGTGCTGAGATATTCCAGGGAATATGTGTTCAATCCTGTCACTTCACATAAGATAGGGAGATGGCAACTGTCCTCTGTCTCATAGTCTGATTTCAAGGGGATGAAAAAAGAAAACAGAAGCTATGGAATGTTGTCTCTTTCATGTACCTCAAGACTTATCAGCCACCTTTTTCCAAGCAAGTTTTACACTTGCTTCCTTTTCCGTCCAGGCTGCATGCTTACAAACTGAAACAGGAAACAAATAAATGTTATCTCTGGTTTTGAGGAAATTTTTCTGGGGGGTCGTAGATGCACTAGGCGTTTCCCATTTCTTTGAATGCCAGTGAGTTGACTCTATCCTAATCCCATCATTGTCTATACACCAACTCCTAATGACATAATGATAATCACATCGATCTAAAAGGCATAGGAGAGCAGCAGAGCTTTTATTTTACTTATTTTTCTACTTTTATTTTTGACACAGGGTCTCACTCTGTCACCCAGACTGGGACACAGTGGTACAATCATGGCTCACTGCAGCCTCAACCTCTGAGGCTCAAGCAATCCTCCCACCTCAGCGTCCCGAGTAGCTGGGACTAAAGGTGTGCACCACCATGCCAAGCTAACTTTTTGTACTTTTTGTAGAAACAAGGTTTTGCCCTGTTGCCCAAGCTAGTCTTGAACTCCTAGACTCAAGTGATTCATCTATCTGCCTTGGCCTCCCAAAATACTGGCATTACAGGAGTGAGCTACTGGGGCCCAGCATAGCTTTCAATCATAATATTCTCCTTGGGGCACCTAATCTAGAAGGCTCTCTCAAGATCAAGAGAAATCAAAATTATTGATAGTTGTTTTAGCACTTAGGTAACTCACAAACAAGCATCAAAACAGATATGCTAAATGTTGCTATTTCTGTGTAGTGAGTTTCATGCTTAACTGCCTGAGAAATGCAGACATCTTAGGAAATAAAATATTACATAGAAAATCAGTGGAGTTTGGTGATTTCCATCCTTTGAGACTTACTGATTGTAAGGTGGTCTCATCAAATGCAATATAGCACACAACAGGCTGGTGGTAATGTTTATGAAAGAATCTCTCAAAAATTCCAAACTGCATTAGGCCTGGAAGTTATGCTTCGAGGGGATAAAGGATCAACCAATGAGTGGCTGACCCTGGGACACAAAAGACTGACCTGTTGTCTTAAGAGGAGATCATTCTGGTGCCATTCACCCTGCAGACCTCCTATGGGATCAGTTAGAGCTATACTTTAGCTCAGCACTTTCCAGTAGAAAAGCTAATGTGAGCCACATATGTGATTGTAAATATTCAGGTAGTCATATTTTAAAATTATTAACATTTACAAAAAAATTTAAGTAAATAGAAAAAAATTAAATATTTAAAACGTTAAAAAAAGGTAAAATTGGTTTTAAAACTGTATTTTGATTAATCTAACATATCTAAAATATATCATCTCAATATGCAATCAATATAAAAAAATTATTGACATATTTTACATTTTCCCATACAAAGTATTTGAAATCCATTATGTATTTTATCCTTATAAAACATCTGAATTCAGATACTAAATTTTCATCAGAAATACTTGATCTATATTTAGATGTCATAAAAATTTGTAGTCGAAAAAGCTGATTCACATACTCATAAAGTTTTTCAATAGCTGAATGAAGTATTGATTTTTAAAATTTAAGCTACAATTAGATAAAATTAAAAATGCAGATCCTCAGTCACACTATGCACATTTCAAATGCTCAGCGGCCACATGCAGTCAATGTTTGCCATCCTGTACAGTGCAAGCTTTAGTTCAACTTCTCTCAGCTTCTTCTCTGCCCTCTCCTGCTTCCCTCACCCCCTCATAGATTTCACTTGATGGGACTCCAGTAAATCAGTTGCACGAAAACCTCCATCTTAGGTTCCGCTACTTGGGCACCCAACCTATATAAACTATAGTCTATTATAATCTACTCGTGGAGATTTGCAATACAATTCAGCATTTTAAGAATGTTGACTGAGAAGTTATCTAGTAATGAACCTGTACTTAAAATTTTTAATTGAGTTTTATGAATTTACTTAATGTTTTTCTTATAGAAGAGTTCTTAACATTTCTAGAAACACTTGTTTTCCAAGGATCACAGTTTGAGGGTGTACTACAGAATTATTCTCAAACAATTTCAAAGATACTTAAAGTGACCAGAGTAACATATTAAATGACAGGGAAAAAAAGGGAAATGGAGATGTACAATTATCAAATAGTCAACAAATATTTCTTTAGTATAAAACGTGAAAGACAATCCCAACTCTGTGAATAATTAACCAGGTAGCTCTAGCAAATCATTTTTTCTTTCTAGATTTGAGTCTCCTTATTTGCCTTAAGTGCATTATCTCATCAAGATACATAAATACAAATCAGTATTATTGTAGTTATTATCATCATCATTAATATTAGAGAGGCACTGTAGAGATGTAACCTATCTTTTACATATTAATGCCAGATAAATCTTCCTAAAACAGAGACTTAGTCCTGTTACTGTTTGACTAAAAAATTTCCTAAGGATGCCCCAGCATCCTTACCTTGCCATTGAAGGATCTCCAAGGTTTATTCCAAGTTTATTTCCAACTTCACTTTCCATCTATTCCACATAATGAACTGGCTTTGAGGAGTTCCAGCACTGGATGACCAGTTAGAAAATGATGAACCGAAAAGGAGATTGAAAAGAAATTACCAAAGATATGAAAAAGAAATCAGGACTGTGTAGTGTTCCATTAGTCAAGGAAACAGTATTTCAAAAAGAGAAAATAATCAACTATGTCAAATATGCTGAGAGTTCAAGTCAGATGACACTAGAGATGGCAAAGTTTGTAAAGAGCTTGTGAAGAAGATGGTGAGTTCAGTTTAAACATAGTGAGTGTGTTATACCAAAATAGCCAAGTGGAACCACATAGTAAAAGGTTACAGCAGTAATGTTGTCCACAGTATGTGTCACTACTCACTGGGGAAGAAATGAACAGATTCCACTAGTATGTTGAACATCAAACATTCCCAAGAGTGGCCATTATTTGTGGGAGTGAGGTGAGCATGACTATCTATGCATTAATGTAGAAAAATGATTGAGAAGCACTCAGAATTTGGCAATGGAGCTTTATTTGAGAACTAAAAATTGTCAATATAGCAACTGTAATTCAAATCATGTGAATGAAGAAGCTCCCCCAGGAAAGGAGAAAAGAAGTGACAGAGAGGACCAAGACTAAGACTAAAAAAAGAGACACAAGGAAGAAGTCAATGAGGAAAAAGAAAGATTATGTGGGGAAGTAATAGAAGAATTTAATTTATAATATCCTAAAAGAAAGGTGGAAAGTTTCAGGATGAGTAACTAAATGTTGAAGGCAACACAGGAGCCGAAGAGAATTTAAATTGTGCAAAAGTAATCAGATTACACAACAAATACACCAAGCAGAACAGGTCAGGTAAAACAGGATTAGGAGTTTAAGAAAAGAGTAGACTAAAAGAAAATGGAATTGTTATTGAATATTTGCCAGTTGTAAAGCAGGGGCAAGCTAATATGTGTGAAGAAAGAACTAGTGAAAAGGAAGGTAAATGAACATGCTAGAGAAAAAAAAAGATAATTGTAGACAAAAGTCTCTCAAGAGAAGAGAAGGGATGAGCTAAGCTCCAGGTAATGATTGGAAAGATTAATTTTAAAGAGCAAAAAGAAACACGACTGCTTTTGAAACTTAAGAAAGGGATGAGAAGAAAGAGTCAAGGACAGAAATTCTTAAGATTTTTATTCCTCACCCTGAGCAACTGCAACAGCTTGATGCACTATTTAATGCTAGAATGTGCAACACAACAATAATTTTCAGACTCATCTTCTGTGAACATAAACTTTAGGTCACTCTATTACCTTTGCACACATTTATGAAATGGCTACACTCTGGTTCCATCTCTCTAGCTGTGGAGGAGAGCAGAGCCATGGCTAGTATAAAAATCACACCTTTGATTTCAGACTCTTTACCAGCTGAGATTTCAGGCCACATTTTAGTTTCTAGGACTCATTACTTACAAATCAGCCTGTTAACATGCATTAAATCTTTGCTCCCACCTTTGAATTATACTTCAAAGTAAATGGTACACAGCTTACAGAATTTCTCACACTTTCAAAACTGGAATTACTGTTATTTCTTAAATCAGCCTGTCTATATGTCCAGCATATCAAGTAACTCAAATTAGAAGGGCTATGCACACATATTAAGTACTTCCCAATCATCCACACACCTCACAATGGTTGACACTGAAAAGTTTGCTGAAAATATCAAATGCACTACAAGAAAAGTCTGCTGAAGATTTTTCAAATGAGCGCTATGGAATACCATGTTGAACATTTTTTTAGCAATTAGTAGTTTACAAGCAATGTCGCTAATTGTCTCATCAGTCTTCAATGGAAATGTTTCCATAAACATTCTGCCAGCTACAGGACACCATGCATGCATGTTGAAATGTGTTAGAACAAGAGTTCATCATTCTCTTTCAAATGAAGAATGAACTGCATCTCCTGAAGCATGCTATACCAAGTTGAAAATAATATTGCATTTGTGTCTTAATGCTTATCTAAGAAATTGTTAAGTTATAATAACAGTTGAATGCACACAACACCAACATTGTAAGAGATGGAAGTAATGAGGGCAGCAGCTGTTGCCTTTGGTATTAAATACCAAACATTTCACCTAAGTCCTAACTGCAACGTTGTTGAACAAGTATATGGAGCTGACCGGTTACTTAGGAATCGTTAACTAAAATTGAACTACTATTTTCTTTTATAAATAAATATTCAATATAGCTGAGTTTCATAAGCTCTTTCAATACAGGTGACCCAAAATGGACACCAGTAAAAACTTTTCTAATGTCTAGTTCCCTAGGACAAAATTTATTTCCTTGCATATATATATGTGTGTGTGTGTGTATGTCTGTGTGCATATAAATGTGCATATATATATATGTGTGTGTGGGCATGCAAGGAAATATGTACTGTACCATATATATATACACACACACATATATACTGGAACAATCAGGGAGAAGATAGGTAACATTTTAAATGTTCAATATTGAAAATTCTATAATGCCATTTGTTGTTAAAGTACCTAAGTATACTGATAGGAAGATTAATTACACTTCCAGGATGCCACTTTCCAAGAATAATCGTTTCTAGAAGTAATTGTTTTCTCTGACTAATGTGGATAGTGGTAAGCCATGACTCCTAATTTCTACTGCAAAAAAACAGTCTCTAACCTGGAGTCTTGCAAACACTGAGAGGAAGAACTATGAAAATGTAGAAAGAGGGATAAATAGAAAAAATACACGAATACATATGTTATGTGCATGAGGTATGTGAACATTTTTTAACACAAAGTTTACTACTCACCAGGGAGAGAGAAAGTCTCCTAGTTTCTAGCTACATCCACTACCCTGCCAGAAATATTCATGAGCCATGCAAAGTGGGGCAAGTTGTCAATTACTGCAGGCCTAAGCTCTACAAACATGCAGCTGGGAGGCACCTGCATTAATATACTAAATACCATAGCATTTCTTTTAATATAAAATACCATAACCCCATATTTAGGAAGGAGAGTTATAGTTAGCTTCTGATAGATTCAAAAGCTCCTCATTAATCTTCCTAGCCCTCCAACTGACTCTTGATGACCTTGGTGAAGGCCTACAATTAAAAATAGGTGGGAAGCAGTTTAGCAGTGGCAAGCTTCCAACAATTTGCAAGATCTCTCTCACTAAACATACATGAACATGAAGCCTGTGGTATGTCTTTCGAACTGCTACCTCTGGTAGGCATAAATGCTGAGGCTATAGACATTAGACTGCACATTCAAGCTCCAGATAATTCACATGAAAGGATACAGATTTTTCTTTGTACAAATATATGGGGTACATCTGTAATTTAATTACATGCATAGATTGCATAGTGGTTAAGTCAGAGCTTTCAGGGTATTCATCACCCCGGTAATGTACATTGTACTCATTAACCAATTTCTCACTCTCCTCTCCGCTTCAAACCTCTCAGCCTTCCAAGTCTTCATTATCAATCATTCCACTCTCTGCATTCATTTATACACATTTTTTGGCATCCACTTATGAAAGCATGCAATATTTGTCTTTTTGTCCTGGCTTGTTTCACTTAAGATAATGACCCCCAGTTCTATCCAATATGCTGCAAAAGACATATTTCATTCTTTTCATGGCCAAATAGTATTCCATTTTGTGTGTGTGTGTGTGTGTGTGTGTGTGTGTGTGTGTAACATTTTCTTTATCCATTCATCTATTGATGGACACTGAGGTTGATTGCATATCCTTGCTATTGTAAATAGAGCTGCAATAAACATACAAGTGAAGGTATCTTTTTTATATATTGACTTCATTTGGGTAGATATTCAGTAGTGGATGGCTGGATGCAATGGTAGTTCTATTTTTAGTTCTTTGAGAAATCTCCACACTGTTTTCCATAGAGGCAGTACTAATTTATATTTCTACCAACAGAATATAAGAGTTTTCTTTTCTCCACATCCACGCTAACATCTGTTATTTTTTGTCCTTTTAATAATAGCCATTCTATACATCAATGAACTGTGTGGGGAAAAAAATAATAATAACTATTCTGTTCTTTTTGCTTAAGATTGCTTTGACTATTTGGGCTGTTTTTTGGTTCTGTATGAATTTTAGGATTGTTTTTTCTAATTCTGTAAAAAATGATATTAGTATTTGGATAAGGATTGCATTGAATTTGTAGATTGCTTTGGGCAGTATGGTCATTTCAACAATACTAATTATTTTGATCCATGAGCATGGGATGTTTTTCCATGTGTTTGTGTCATCTACAATTTCTTATCTGTGTATTCTAGTGTTCCTTGTAGAGATCTTTCACCTCCTTGTTAAAATGTATTTCTACATATCTTTTTGTAGCTATTGTAAATAAGATTTCCTTCTTGATTTCTTTCTTAGATAGATCATTACTGGTGCATAAGAACACCACTGATGTTTGTACACTGTATCCTGAAATTTTACTGAATTCATTTATCAAATCTAAGAGTTTTCTATAGAGTCTTTAGGGTTTTCTAGATATAAGATCACGTCATCAGCAAACGGGGACAATTTGACTTTCTCTTTTCAACATAGATGCCTGTTGAAATTCGGATGCAATTCGGATGCCTTACATTTCTTTGTCTTGCCTGACTGCTCTGGCTGAGACTTCCGGTACTATGTTGAATAGGAATGGTGAAAGTGGGCATCCTTGTCTTGTTCCAGTTCTTAGAGAAAATGCTTTCAACTTTTTCCCATTCAGTATGATGTTAACTGTAGGTTTCTCATATTTGCTCTTTATTATTTTACGGGAGATTCCTTCTATGCCCACTTTGTTGAGAGTTTGAATCATGATGGGATACTGCATTTTATCAAATACTTTTCTTGCATCTAAGGCGATGAACATATGTTTCTTGCCCTTGATTCTGCTTATGTAATGTGTCAGGTTTTACTGATCTGCCTATGTTGAACTATCCTTGCATCATGATATAAAACCCACCTGATCATAGTGTCATATGTATATATATATATAGCTGTTATACCTTAAGTTGTAGGGTACATGTGCACAACGTGCAGGTTTGTTACATGTGTATGCATGTGCCATGTTCATGTGCTGCATCCATTAACTCTTCATTTACATTAGGAATATCTCCTACTGCTATCCATCCTCCCTCCCCCGACCCCATGACAGGCCCTGATGTGTGATGTTCCCCACCCTGTGTCCAAGTGCTCTCATTGTTCAATTGCCATCTATGAGTGAGATCATGTGGTGTTTGGTTTTCTGTCCTTGCAATAGTTTGCTCAGAATGATGGTTTCCAGTTTCATTCATGTCCCTACAAAGGACATCAACTCATCCTTTTTTAGGGCTGCATAGTATTCCATGGGGAATATGTGCCACATTTTCTTAATCCAGTCCATCATTGATGGCCATTTGAGTTGCTTTCAAGTCTTTGCTATTGGGAATAGTGCCGCAATAAACATACATGTGCATGTGTCTTTATAGCAGCATGATTTATAATCCTTTGGGTATATACCCAGTAATGAGATGGCTGGGTCAAATAGTATTTCTGGTTCTAGATCCTTGAGGAATCACCACACTGTCTTCCACAATGGTTGAACTAGTTTACAGTCCCACCAACACTGTAAAAGTGTTCCCATTTCTCCACATCTTCTCCAGCACCTGTTGTTTCCTGACTTTTTAATGATCACCATTCTAACTGGTGTGAGATGGTATCTCATTATGGTTTTGATTTGCATTTCTCAGATGGCCAGTGATGATGGGCATTTTTTCATGTGTCTGTTACCTGCATAAATGTCTTCTTTGAGAAGTGTCTGTTCATATCCTTTGTCCACTTTATGATGGGGTTTTTTGATTTTTTCTTGTAAATTTGTTTTTTTGTAGATTCTGGATATTAGCCCTTTGTCAGATGGGTAGACTGTAAACATTTACTCCCATTCTGTCAGTTGACTGTTCACTCTGATGGTAGTTTATTTTGCTGTGCAGAAGCTCTTTAGTTTAATTAGATACCATTTGTCTATGTTAGCTTTTGTTTCCATTGCTTTTGGTGTTTTAGTCATAAAGTCCTTACCCATGCCTATGTCCTGAATGGTATTGCCTAGGTTTTCTTCCAGGGTTTTTATGGTTTTAGGTCTAACATTTAAGTCTCTAATCCATCTTGAATTAATTTTTCTACAAGGTGTAAGGAAGGGATCCAGTTTCAGCTTTCTACATATGGCTAGCTAGTTTTCCCAGCACCAGTTATGAAACAGGGAATCCTTTCCCCATTTCTTGTTTTTGTCAGGTTTGTCAAAGATCAGATGGCTGTAGATGTGTGGTATTATTTCTGAGGGCTCTGTTCTGTTTCATTGGTCTATGTCTCTGTTTTGGTACCAGTACCATGCTGTTTTGGTTACTGTAGCCTTGTAGTATAGTATTAAGTAAGGTAGCATGATGCCTCCAGCTTTGTTCTTTTGGCTTAGGATTGTCTTGGCAATGCAGGCTCTTTTTTGGTTCCATATGAATTTTAAAGCAGTTTTTTCCAATTCTGTGAAGAAACTCATTGGTAGCTTGATGGGGATGGCATTGAATCCATACATTACCTTGGGCAGTATGGCCATTTTCACAATATTGATTCTTCCTATCCATGAGCATGGAATGTTCTTCCATTTGTTCGTGTCATCTTTTATTTCGTTGAGCAGTGGTTTGTAGTTCTCCTTGAAGAGGTCCTTCACATCCCTTGTAAGTTGGATTCCTAGGTATTTTATTCTCTTTGAAGCAATTGTGAATGGAAGTTCATTCATGATTTGGCTCTCTGTTTGTCTGTTATTGGTGTATAGGAATGCTTGTGATTTTTGCACAATGATTTTGTATCCTGAGACTGCTGAAGTTGAAGGAGATTTTGGGCTGAAACGATGGGATTTTCTAAATATACAATCACGTCATCTCCAAACAGGGACAATTTGACTTCCTCTTTTCCTAAATTGAATACCCTTTATTTCTTTCTCTTGCTAATTGCCTTGGCCAGAACTTCCAACACTATGTTGAATAGGAGTGATGAGAGAGGGCATCCCTATCTTGTGCAAGTTTTCAAAGGGAATGCTTCCAGTTTTTGTCCATTCAGTATGATATTGGCTATGGGTTTGTCATAAATAGCTATTATTATTTTGAGATATGTCCCATCAACACCTCGTTTATTGAGAGTTTTTAGCATGATGGGCTGTTGAATTTTGTTGAAGGCCTTTTCTGTATCTATTGAGATAATCATGTGGTTTTTGTCTTTGGTTCTGTTTATATGCTGGATTACATTTATTGATTTGCGTATGTTGAACCAGCCTTGCAATCCAGGGATGAAGCCCACTTGATCATGGTGGATAAGCTTTTTGATGTACTGCTGGATTCAGTACACCAGTATTTTTTTGAGGATTTTTGCATCAATGTTCATCGGGGATATTGGTCTAATATTCTCTTTCTTTGTTGTGTCTCTGCCAAGCTTTGGTATCAGGATGACGCTGGCCTCATAAAATGAATTAGGGAGGATTCCCTCTTTTTCTATTGATTGGAATAGTTTCAGAAGGAATGGTACCAGCTCCTCTTTGTACCTCTGGTAGAATTCGACTGTGAATCCATCTGGTCCTGGACTTTTTTTGGTTGGTAGGCTATTAATTATTGCCTCAATTTCAGAGCCTGTTATTGGTCTATTCAGGGATTCGACTTCTTCCTGGTTTAGTCTTGGGAGGGTGTATGTGTCCAGGAATTTATCCATTTCTTCTAGATTTTCTAGTCTATTTGCATAGAGGTGTTTATAGTATTCTCTGATAGTAGTTTGTATTTCTGTGGGATCGGTGATGATATCCCCTTTGTCATTTTTTTATTGCATCTATTTGATTCTTCTCTCTTTTATTCTTTATTAGTTTCTCTAGCGGTCTATCAATTTTGTTGATCTTTTCAAAAAAACAGCTCCTGGATTCATTGATTTTTTGATGCTTTTTTGTGTCTCTATCTCCTTCAGTTCTACTCTGATCTTAGTTATTTCTTGCCTTCTGATAACTTTTGAACATGTTTGCTCTGGCTTCTCTACTTTTTTTAATTGTGATGTTAGGGTGTCAATTTTAGATCTTTCCTGCTTTCTCTTGTGGGCTTTTAGTGCTATAAATTTCCCTTACACACTGCTTTAAATGTGTCCCAGAGATTCTGGTACGTTGTGTCTTTGTTCTCATTGGTGTCACAGAACATCTTTATTTCTGCCTTCATTTCGTTATGTACCCAGTAGTCATTCAGGAGCAGGTTGTTCAGTTTCCATGCAGTTGAGTGGTTTTGAGTGAGTTTCTTAATCCTGAGTTCTAGTTTGATTGCACTGTGGTCTGAGAGACAGTTTGTTATAATTCCTGTTCTTTTACATTTGCTGAGGAGTGTTTTACTTCCAACTATGTGGTCAATTTTGGAATAAGGGCAATGTGGTGCTGAGAAGAATGTATAATCTGTGGATTTCGGGTGGTGAGTTCTGTAGAAGTCTATTAAGTCGACTTGTTGCAGAGTTGAGTTCAATTCCTGGATATCCTTGTCAACTTTCTCTCTCACTGATCTGTCTAATGTAGACAGTGGGGTATTGAAGTCTCCCATTATTATTGTGTGGGAGTCTAAGTCTCTTTGCCGCTCTCTAAGAACTTGCTTTATGAATCTGGGTGTTCCTGTATTGGATACATATATATTTAGGATAGTTACCTCTTCTTGTTGAATTGATCCCTTTACCATTATGTAATGGCCTTCTTTGTCTCTTGATCTTTGTTGGTTTAAAGTCTGTTTTATCAGAGACTAGGATTGCTACCTCTGCTATTTTTTGTTTTCCATTTGCTTGGCAGATCTCCTTCACGCCTTTATTTTGAGCCTATGTGTGTGTCTGCACATGAGATGGGTCTCCTGAATACAGCACACTGATGGGTCTTGACCCTTTATCCAATTTGCCAGTCTCTGTCTTTTAATTGGAGCATTTAGCCCATTTACAGTTAAGGTTTATATTGTCATGTGTGAATTTTATCCTGTCATTTTGATGTTCGCTGGTTATTTTGCTCATTAGTTATGCAGTTTCTTCCTAGCATTGATGGTCTTTACAATTTGGCATGTTTTTGCAGTACCGGTTGTTCCTTTCCATGTTTACTGCTTCCCTCAGGAGCTCTTGTAACACAGGCCTGGTGGTGAGCTGCAATCAGCCATTGTTTGTCTGTAAAATATTTTATTTCTTCTTCATTTATGAAGCTCAGTTTGGCTGGATATGAAATTCTCGGTCAAAAATTCTCTTCTTTAAGAATGTTGAATATTGGCCCCCACTGTCTTCTGGTTGTAGAGTTGCTGTCAAGAGATCCACTGTTAATCTCATATGCTTCCCTTTGTGGGTAACCCGACCTTTCCCTCTGGCTGCCCTTAACATTTTTTCCTTCAATTCAATTTTGGTGAATCTGACAATTATGTGTCTTGGAGTTGCTCTTCTCGAGGAGTATCTTTGTGGCGTTCTTTGTATTTCCTGAATTTGAATGTTGGCCTGCCTTGCTAGGTTGGGGAAGTTCTTCCGGCACACCAGGAGACTATATCCCACACCTGGCCCAGAGGGTCCCACGCCCACGGAGCCTCCCTCATTGCTCGCACAGCAGTCTGAAATCTAACTGCAAGGCGGCAGCAAGGCTGGGAGAGGGGTGCCCGCCATTGCTGAGGCTTAAGTAGGTAAACAAAGCCTCCAGGAAGCTCGAACTGGGTGGAGCCCACCACAGCTCAAGAAGACCTGCCTGCCTCTGTAGACTCCACCTCTGGGTGGAGTCTGACAGCTGTCTGACAGCTTTGAAGAGAGCAGTGGATCTCCCAGCACAGAGGTTGAGATCTGAGAACGGACAGATTGCCTGCTCAAGTGGGTCCCTGACACCTGAGTAGCCTAACTGGGAGACATCCCCCACTAGGTGCAGACCAACACCTCACACCTCACACGGTGGGGTACACCCCTGAGACAAAGTTTCCAGAGCAAGAATCAGACAGCAGCACTCGCTGTTCAGCAATTTTCTATCCTCTGCAGCCTCAGCTACTGATACCCAGGCAAACAGGGTCTGGAGTGGACCTCAAGCAATCTCCAACAGAGCTACAGCTGAGGGTCCTGACTGTTAGAAGGAAAACTAACAAACAGAAAGGACAACCACACCAAAACCCCATAAGTATGTCACCAGCATCAAAGACCAAAGGCAGATAAAACCACAAAGATGGGGGAAGAGCAGGGCAGAAAAGCTGGAAATTCAAAAAATCGGAGCACATCTCTCCCTCCAAAGGAACGCAGCTCATCGCCAGCAACGGATCAAAGCTGGACGGAGAATGACTTTGACGAGTTGAGAAGCGAAGGCTTCAATCAATCAAACTTCTCAGAGCTAAAGGAGGAACTACATACCCAGCACAAAGAAACTAAAAATCTTGAAAAAAGAATGGAAGAATGGATAACTAGAATAATCAATGTAGAGAGGTCATGAACTAACTGAAAGAGATAAAAAACCATGACACGAGAAATACATGACAAATGCACAAGCTTCAGTAAGCGACTCGATCAACTGGAAGAAAGAGTATCAATGATTGAAGATCAAATGAATGAAATGAAGCGAAAAGAGAAGTCTAGAGAAAAAAGAGAAAAAAGAAATTAACAAAGCCTCCAAGAAACAAGGGATTATGTGAAAAGACCAAATCTGCGTCTGATTGGTGTGCCTGAAAGTGAGGGGGAAAATGGAACCAAGTTGGAAAACACTCTTCAGGATATCATCCAGGAGAACTTCCCCAACCTAGTAAGGCAGGCCAACATTCGAATTCAGGAAATACAAAGAATGCCACAAAGATACTCCTCAAGAAGAGCAACTCTAAGACACATAATTGTCAGATTCACCAAAGTTGAAACGAAGGAAAAAATGTTAAGGGCAGCCAGAGGGAAATAACGGGTTACGCACAAAGGGAAGCCCATCAGACTAACAGCAGGTCTCTCGGAAGGAACTCTAGTAGCCAGAAGAGAGTGGGGGCCAATATTCAACATTCTTAAAGAAAAGAATTTTAAACCCAGAATTTCATGTCCACCCAAACTAAGTTTCATCAGTGAAGGAGAAATAAAATCCTTTACAGACAAGCAAATGCTTAGAGATTTTATCACCAGCAGGCCTGCCCTGCAAGAGATCCTTAAGGAAGCACTAAACATGGAAAGGAACAACCGGTACCAGCCATTACAAAAACATGCCAAAATGTAAAGACCGTCGATGCTAGGAAGAAACTGCATCAACTAACGAGCAAAATAACCAGCTAATATCACAATGACAGGATCAAGTTCACACATAACAATATTAACCTTAAATGTAAACGGACTAAATGGTCCAATTAAAAGACACAGACTGGCAAATTGGATAAAGAGTCAAGACCCATTAGTTTGCTGTATTCAGGAGAACCATCTCACATGCAGAGACACACATAGGCTCAAAATAAAGGGATGAAGAAGATCTACCAAGAAAATGGAGAACACAAAAAAGCAGGGGTTGCAATACTAGTCTCTGATAAAACAGACTTTAAACCGTCAAAGATCAAAAGAGACAAAGAAGGCCATTATATAATAGTAAAGGGATCAATTCAACAGGAAGAGCTAACTATCCTAAATATATATGCACCCAATACAGGAGCACCCAGATTCATAAAGCAAGTCCTTAGAGACTTACAAAGAGACTTAGACTCCCATACAATAATAATGGGAGACTTCAACACCCCACTGTCTACATTAGACAGATCAACAAGACAGAAAGTTAACAAGGATATCCAGGAATTGAACTCAACTCTGCACCAAGTGGACCTAATAGACATCTACAGAACTCTCCACCCCAAATCAACAGAATATACATTCTTCTCAGCACCACATCACACTTATTCCAAAATTGACCACATAGTTGGAAGTAAAGCACTCCTCAGCAAATGTAAGAACAGAAATTTTAACAAACTGTCTCTCAGACCACAGTGCAATCAAACCAGAACTCAGGACTAAGAAAAACAATCCACTGCTCAACTACATGGAAACTGAACAACCTGCTCCTGAATGACTACTGGGTACATAACGAAATGAAGGCAGAAATAAAGATGTTCTTTGAAACCAATGAGAACAAAGATACAACATACCAGAATCTCTGGGACACATTTAAAGCAGTGTGTAGAGGGAAATTAAAGCACTAAATGCTCACAAGAGAAAGCTAGAAAGATCTAAAATTGACACTCTAATATCACAATTAAAAGAACTAGAGAGGCAAGAGCAAACACATTCAAAAGCTAGCAGAAGGCAAGAAATAACTAAGATCAGAGCAGAACTGAAGGAGATAGAGACATAAAAAACCCTCCAAAAAATCAATGAATCCAGGAGCTGGTTTTTTGAAAAGATCAACAAAATTGATAGACCACTAGCAAGAATAATAAAGAAGAAAAGAGAGAAGAATCAAGTAGATGCAATAAAAAATGATAAAGGGGATATCACCACCAACCCCAGAGAAATAAAAACTACCATCAGAGAATACTATAAACACCTCTCCGCAAATAAATTAGAAAACCTAGAAGAAATGGATAATTTCCTGGACACTTACACTCTCCCAAGACTAAACCAGGAAGAAGGTGAATCCCTGAATAGACCAATAACAGGCTCTGAAATTGAGGCAATAATTAATAGCCTACCAACCAAAAAAAGTCCAGGACCAGACGGATTCACAGCCGAATGCTACCAGAGGTACAAGGAGGAGCTGGTACCATTCCTTCTGAAACTATTCCAATCAATAGAAAAAGAGGGAATCCTCCCTAACTCATTTTATGAGGCCAGCATCATCCTGATATCAAAGCCTGGCAGAGACACAACAAAAAAAGAGAATTTTAGACCAATATCCCTGATGAACATCGATGCAAAAATCCTCAATAAAATACTGGCAAACCGAATCCAGCAGCACATCAAAAAGCTTATCCACCATGATCAAGTGGGCTTCATCCCTGGGATGCAAGACTTGGATCAACATATGCAAATCAATAAACATAATCCAGCATATAAACAGAACCAAACATAAAAACCACATGATTATCTCAATAGATGCAGAAAAGGCCTGTGACGAAATTCAACTGCCCTTCATGCTAAAAACTCCCAATAAACTAGGTGTTGATGGGACATATCTCAAAATAATGATAGCTTTTTATGACAAACCCACAGCCAATATCATACTGAATGGACCAAAAACTGGAAGCATTCCCTTTGAAAACTGCCACATGATAGGGATGCCCTCTCTCACCACTCCTATTCAACATAGTGTTGGAAGTTCTGGCTAGGGCAATCAGGCAAGAGAAATAAATCAAAGGTATTCAGTTAGGAAAAGAAGAAGTCAAATTGTCCCTGTTTGCAGATGACATGATTGTATATTTAGAAAACCCCATCATCTCAGCCCAAAATCTCCTTAAACTGATAAGCAACTTCAGCAAAGTCTCAGGATACAAAATTAATGTGCAAAAATCACAAGCATTCTTATACACCAGTAACAGACAAACAGAGAGCCAAATCATGAATGAACTTCCATTCACAATTGCTTCAAAGAGAATAAAATACCTAGGAATCCAACTTACAAGGGATATAAAGGACCTCTTCAAGGAGAACTACAAACAGTGAAATAAAAGAGGATACAAACAAATGAAAGAACATACCATGTTTATGGATAGGAAGAATCAATATTGTGAAAATGGCCATACTGCCCAAGGTAATTTATAGATCCAATGCCATCCCCATCAAGCTACCAATGACTTTCTCCACAGAATTGGAAAAAACTGCTTTAAACTTCATATGGAACCAAAAAAGAGCCCGCATTGCCAAGACAATCCTAAGTCAAAAGAACAAAGCTGGAGGCATCACGCTACCTGACTTCAAACTGTACTACAAGGCTACAGTAACCAAAACAGCATGGTACTGGTACCAAAACAGAGACATAGACCAATGGAACAGAACAGAGCCCTCAAAAATAATACCACACATCTACAGCCATCTGATCTTTGATAAACCTAACAAAAACAAGAAATAGGGAAAGGATTCCCTATTTCGTTAATGGTGCTGGGAAAATTGGCTAGCCATAAGTAGAAAGCTGAAACTGGATCCTTTCCTTACTCCTTATACGAAAATTAATTCAAGATGGATTAGAGACTTAAATGTTAGACCTAAAACCATAAAAACCCTAGAAGAAAACCTAGGTAATATCATTCAGGACATAGGCATGGGCAAGGACTTCATGTCTAAAACACCAAAAGCAATGGCAACAAAAGCCAAAATTGACAAATGGGATTAATTAAAGAGCTTCTGCAGAGCAAAAGAAACTACCATCAGAGTGAACAGGCAACCTACAGAATGGGAGAAAAATTTTGCAATCTACTCATCTGACAAAGGGCTAATATCCAGATCCTATAAAGAACTCAATCAAATTTACAAGAAAAAAACAAACAATCCCATCAAAAAGTGGGCAAAGGATATGAACAGACACTTCTCAAAAGAAGACATTCATACAGCCAACAGACACATGAAAAAATGCTCATCATCACTGGCCATCAGAGAAATGCAAATCAAAACCACAATGAGATACCATCTCACACCAGTTAGAATGGTAATCATTAAAAAATCAGGAAACAACAGGTGCTAGAGAGGATGTGGAGAAATAGGAACACTTTACACTGTTGGTGGGATTGTAAACTGGTTCAACCATTGTGGAAAACAGTATGGCGATACCTCAAGGATCTAGAACTAAAAATACCATATGACCCAGCCATGCCATTACTGGGTATATACCCAAAGGATTATAAATCATGCTGCTATAAAGACACATGCACACGTATGTTTATTGCGGCACTATTCATAACAGCAAAGACTTGGAATCAACCCAAATGTCTATCAGTGACAGACTGGATTAAGGAAATGTGGCACATATACACCATGGAATACTATGCAGCCATAAAAAAGGATGAGTTCGTGTCCTTTGTAGGGACATGGATGCAGCTGGAAACCATCATTCTCAGCAAACTATTGCAAGAACAGAAAACCAAACACCACATGTTCTCAATCACAGTTGGGAATTGATCAATGAGATCACCTGGACTCTGGAAGGGGAACATCACACACCGGGGCCTATTATGGGGAGTGGGGAGCGGGGAGGGATGCCATTGGGGGTTTTACCTGATGTAAATGATGAGTTGATGGGTGCTGACGAGTTGATGGGTGCAGCACACCAACATGGCACAAGTATACATATGTAACAAACCTTCACATTGTGCACATGTACCCTAGAACTTAAAGTATAATGGAAAAAAAAATTTTTAATAGAATTTTTTTTAAAAAGAGAACAAGAACATAGACAACAATTTATCTTTGTAGTAGGTGTGCATACTTGCTATGGCATTATATTTAGACTTTAATATTCCACTATAACTATTAAAAAAAAAAAAGAATTTTCAGCTTTTCCGCTCTGGTTTCTCCCTATCTTTGTGGTTTTATCTATCTTTGTTCTTTGATGATGGTGATGTACAGATGGGGTTTTGGTGTGGATGTCCTTTCTGTCTGTTAGTTTTCCTCCTAACAGTCAGGACCCTCAGCTGCAGGTCTGTCGGAGTTTGCTGCAGGTCAACTCCAGACCCTGTTTGCCTGGGTATCAACAGCAGAGGCTACAGAACAGCAAATACGGCAGATCAGCAAATGTTGCTGCCTGATCCTTCTTCTGGAAGCTTCATCTCAGAGGGGCACCTAGTTGCATGAGATTTCAGTCAGCCCCTACTGGGAAGTGTCTCCTAGTTAGGCTACTCAAGGGTCATGGACCCACTTGAGGAGGCAGTCTGTCCATCCTCAGATCTCAAACTCCGTGCTGTGAGAACTACTACTCTCTTCAAAGTTGTCAGACAGGGACATTTAAGTCTGCAGAAGTTTCTGCTGCCTCTTGTTCAGCTATGCCCTGCCCCCAGAGGTGGAGTCTACAGAGGCAGGCAGGCCTCCTTGAGCTGCGGTGGGCTCCACCCAGTTCGAGTTTTCTGGCCACTTTGTTTACCTACTCAAGCCTCAGCAATGGAAGACACCTCTCCCTGAGCCTCGCTGCCACCTTTCAGTTCCATCTCAGACTGTGCTAGCAGTGAGTGAGGCTCCATGGGCATGGGACCCTCTGAGCCAGGTGCAGGATATAATCTCCTGATGTGCTGTTTGCTAAGATGGTTGGAAAAGTGCAGTATTAGGGTGGGCATGTCCCGATTTTCCAGGTACCGTTTGTCACAGCTTCCCTTGGCTAGGAAAGGGAATTCCCCAAGCCCTTGCACTTCCCAGGTTAGGCGATGCCCCACTCTGCTTCAGCTCACACTCCATGGGCTGCCCCCACTGTCCAACAAGCCCCAGTGAGATAAACCTGGTACTTCAGTTGGAAATGCAGAAATCACCCATCTTCTGTGTCACTCGTGCTGAGAGCTGTAGACTGGAGCTGTTCCTATTTGGCCATCTTGGAACCCTCAATCCAGTGTAATATATTTTTGATGTACTGTTGAGTTCAGTCTGCTAGAATTTTGTTGAGGATTGTTGTATCTCTGTTCATTAGGGATAATGATCTGTTTTCTTTTATATGTTTCACTCTCTGGTTTAGGTATCAGAATAATACTGGCCTCAAAGAATGAGTTAGGGAGAATTCCTTCCTCCTCAATTTTTTGTAAAAGTTTCAAGAGGATTAGAATTAGTGCTTTGTATATTTGGTGCATTGAAGCTGTGAATCCATCTGGTTCTGGGCTTTTCTTTTGGGGAGTTTTTTTTTATTACCAATTCAATATGGCTACTCCTTATTGGTCTGTTTAGGTTTTCTATTCTTTCCTGGTTCAATCTTGGCAGGTGGTATGTTTCCAGGAATTTCTCCATTTCTTCTAGGTTTTCTAGTGTGTGAGTATATCATTATTTATAATCATCTCTGATGATCATTTGTATTTCTGTAGTTACCAGTTATAATCTCTTCAGTCTAATTTCTGATTTTATGTGAGTCTTCTCTCTTCTTGGTTGGTCTAGCTAGCAGTTTATCAATTTTGTTTATCTTTTCAAAAAACCAACTTATTGTTTTGTTGATCCTTTGTATGTTTTTTAGTCTTTATTTCATTTAATTCTACTCTGATTTTTGTTATTTCTTTTTTTCCTGCTAATTCGGGGTTTGGTTTGTTTTTACTTTTCTAGTTCCTTGAGATGTGATTAGATTATAAATTTGTAATCTTTCTACTTTTATGATGTAGGTATTTAATGCCATAACCTTCCCTCTCAGCACTGCTTTTGCTGTATCTCACAGATTTTGGTATGTTGTGCTTTAATTTTCATTTTTTTCAAAAAAATTTTTATTTCCATCTTAATTTCTTCATTGACCCAATTGTCATTCAGGAGCATGATGTTTAATTTCCATGTGTCTGTAAACGTTCCAAAGTTCCTCTTAGTATTGATTTCTAGTTCTATTCCACTATGATCTGAGAAGATACTTGATATGATTTCAATTTTTTTTAATTTGTTGAGACTTGTGGCCTAATATATGGTCTACCTTGGAGAACATTCCATTTGCTAATGTAAAGAATGTGTATTCTCCCATTGTTGGGTATAATGTTCTGTAAATGTCTGTCAGGTCCATTTGGCCTAAAGTTCAACTTTTCTTTATGGATTCTCTGTCTCAGTAATCTGTGTAATGCCAGGAGTAGGGTGTTGAAGTCCCATACTATTACCATATTGCTGTCTATCTCTCTTTAGGTCTAGTCATATTTGTTTTATGAATCTGGGTACTCCAGGGTTGGATGCATGTATTTAGAATTGTTCTATTCTCCTCCTGAATTGATCCCTTTATCATTACATAATGATCTTGTCTTTTTTATGGTTTTTGACTTAAATTCTGTTTTATCTGATGCAAGTACTCCTGCTTGCTTTGGTTTCTGTTTTGTGGAATATCTCCCCACCCCACCCCTACTTTTAGTCTATAGGTGTCTTTTCAGGTAAGTTTCTTATAAGCAGCATATGCTTAGATCTTTTTTAAATTAGTTCAGCCAGTCTACATATTTAAGTGGAACAGGGAGTCCATTTATGTTCAAATTATTATTGATATGTAAGGGATTTTTTTCTATCATATTGTTAATTGTTTTCTAGTTTTTTAAAAAATTCTTTGTACCCTTCTTTTTCTCTTTTTGTTTATCATTTTGGTTTGGTGTAATTCTGTAGTGGTTCCATTTAATTTCTTTCTCTTCCTCCTTTGTGAGCTTGCTTTACCAATGACTTACACTTTTCAATGTTTTTCATGATGGTAAATGTCCTTTTGCTTTCAAGTTTAGTATTCTCTTTTTTGTGTGAGACAGGCTCTGGCTCTGTTGCCCAGACTGGAGTGCAATGGCATGATCACAGCTTACTGCAGCCTCTACCTCCCAGGCTCAAGTGATCCTCCCACCTCAGCCTCCCGAGTAGCTAGGACTAGAGACATACACCATGACACCCAGCTAATGTGTGTGTGTGTGTGTGTGTGTGTGTGTGTGTGTGTGTGTGTGTGTGTAGAGCCAGTCTCACTATGTTGCCCAGGCTGGTCTTGAAATCCTAGACTCAAGTGATGCTACTGCTTAGGCTTCCCAAAGTGCTGGGATCATAGATTGGAGCTACCATGCTCAGTCTAAGTTCAGGATTCCCTTGGGAATTTCTTGTAGGTCTAGTCTGGTAGCAATGAATTCTCTTAGCATCTGCTTGTCTGGAAAGTGTTTATTTCTCCTTCATTGATGAGGGCTAATCTTGCTGGATATAGAATTATTGGCTGATAGTTGTTTTCTTTCAAAACTTAGAATATATCATGCAATTCTCTTCTGGCTTGTAAAGTTTCTGCTGAAAAGTCCACTAATAGTTTGATGGAGCTTCTGCTGTGACAAGACACTTTTCTCTTGCTGTTTTAGAATTTGCCTTTCACTTTGGCTTTAGACAGTCTGATTATAATGTGCCATAGCAAAGTCCTTTTTGCATTGTATTTGTTTGGGGATCACTGAGCTTCTTGTATCTGGATATCTAAATCTCCTGCTATACTTGGGAAGTTTTCATCTATTATTTCATTAAATGGGCTTTCTAAACCTTTGGATCCCTTTTTGCCCTTATGAATATCAATAATTAGTAAATTCAGTCACTTTATGTTGTGCCAAACTTCTCAAAGGCTTTGTTCATTCTTTTTCATATTTTTTTATATATTTTTGTCTCACTGGATTATTTTTAAAGATTTGTCTTCCAGTTCTGAAATTCTTTATTCTGATTAGTCTATTGTGGAAGCTTTTGAATATATTTTCTATTTCCATCAACAAATTCTTCAGCTCCAGAATTTCTGTTTCTTATTTAATATCTGTCTCTTTGATTTCTCATTCATACTCTGAATTGCTTTCCTGATTTCTTTACACTGGTTTCAGATTTCTCGTGCATCTTATTGAGCTTCTTTAAAATTAGTATTTTGAATTATTTGTATGGGATTCTGATAATTCCTTTTTTGTTAAGATCTATTGCTGTAGAATTATTGTGTTCCTTTACATTTAGGTTTCCTGAATCTTTACACTGATATCTCCATATCTGGTGTAACAGTTCCTTCTATTTTTGAATTTACTTTTTTTGGTGGAGGCTGATTTTTTCCTGAAGCTATGTCTCTGGTATTGCTTGGGTGGGGCCCTTTGGCTTTGCTTCTGTGTGTGTGCAGTAGTGAAGTATGACTTCTTCGGCTATAAACAACATTAGTGGTATCTGTGGTTTCCTTGATATGTTAGGGTACAGTTATTAGTGGAGACTGTATTGAATTTATGGGAGGACTGGATTGGCAGATGGACGTGTCTTCAGGCTTTAGTGGTAGTAGTGGTGGGCTAAGCATTAAAGTATGCACGGGTTTGATTAGTGCTGTGCTCCACCTTTGTGGGCATCCTGGCTTCTCTGAGTAGTATGCAAAAGTTGAACCTTAGTCTTTCCCTGAACACTCTTGAAATTTTAGATTTTTAGATTTTTAGAATCTAACACATTTAGATTTCCAAATCTAATCAGAAAACTATTTTATACTTATATTATTTTTAAATGTTTCAAGGAAAAAGAATCTATACACTTTAAGAATTAAAAGCAAATCTCTTTACTTTTTTTCCTGTCTGTCTCCCCACTAAAATGTTAGTCAGCTCAGTGAGGGCAGGTCTTATCTGTCTAGTTGACTTTTGTGAGCCCAGCACATATAACAGAGCCTAGCCCACAAAAAGGTTTCAATAAATAATTATTTTTAAAAGAGAGAAGAAATGTAAGGCTCTGGGGAAAGACAGATAGTATACATATAATATTTATCTGTATTCATATGAGGGAGATTCACTTTCCCCTACTTAATAATGGAAAATGAAAGAACTTTGGAAACACTATTTGATTGCTCTTTCATATGTGCTTCCACACCCTTTGTTCATACCATTACAGTGTCATTTATCAGACATTATTACAGCTATTTGCATATGTATTTTTCCCAATATACTCTGGGTGCCCAGGATATATCTTATTTATTTTTATATACCCGGGGCCCAAAATAGTACCAAATAGAGCTAATAATATTTAACCAAAATAGGTAAACAGTAGACATACAATAAATGTTTGCAAATTAATAGGAAAAAGGCATAAGGAAATAGTATAAATACAGTTTTTTTTGTGATCTTCTTCTTTCTCTCCTAACAACACCCATTGTTATACTGACTAATCACTTCCTTTCCATAATCTTTCTCTCGCATTATAAACTCAGATTTTATTTCTGATTAGAACAAATGCTGAGCCAGGCTTATTTTATATTCCACTCTTTTTTCCTATTTTTTTATATTCATCAAAGCATTAATGAAAAAACAAAAGAATGCCTTTTCTATTGTAATTAAAATCTATAATTTCATGTAAAACATTTTTAGTAGTTGAAAGCAAAAGCTAAAACCTGTAGAACTGAGAACCTTTTCCTCTGTGGGGATCTCACAGTACTACTAAGTCACCTTTCAAGTAAATTTCAACCAAGTTTGCTCTACAACTCTAAATTTGACTGACAAATCTTTAAGACTTGTTATACCCAGATCATTAGTTACCTTTTTTCCCCAGCAACAAAACTAATTAATATTTTTGGTTACTATTTGTCTCTAGAATTTATTCTGAAAGACAACTCATGATGCTAACAAACATCTCAAAGTGGAGTCATCCCAGCTACCATAATAATAGATCATGTATCACTATACTGTATACATTTTTCTCTATCTTAGAAAAAATATTCCTAAATGTTTATGAATACAAAGTATATTATCTGTTACAATACTCTGATCTGTGCAATTTCATGTATAAGCAGCAAGTATCATATACTGCATTACATCACTTTTGCAAAATTGGTTACTCACATAAGCCAAAGTACTAAGACTTTACTATCCTAGGGGATCCCAAAAGGACAGGCTATGTGTGTTTGCATAATTCAAATGTTTTCTGCTTTTTAAAATTACCATTCAAATGTTTCATTTCAGAGATAACATCTCATCAAGTACCTATCCTAAAAAAAGCCTATTGCATTTCTATACACCAATAACACCAGAAATTGAATTGATTTGAGTCCAGAAACATTGCCATGCATATATGGAACTTCAGCATTTGAAAAAAGTGACATACCAAAACTGTTTTTCAAAGTAGTCGTACCAATTCCCACAAGCAATGTTTAAAAGATCCTATTGCTTCAAAGTCTTTCTAACATATGGTATTGTCAGACTTTTTAATTTTTGCCAGCTGAATTGCATAAAATGATACCTCATTTGCATATCTATCTCACTAATAAGGACAGACATCTCTTTATATTCTTATTGATGTCATGTGTATACTGTTCTGTGAAATTCTTTTTGGGCCATTTTCGTTTTGCTCATTTTGCCCTTCTTATTGATTTGTGAAGGTTCACTATATATTCTTGTTATAAATCCCTCATTGGGTTTATACCAATATCTTCTCTAAGTATATCTTTCCATTTTCTTTTAAAAACTTTTTGACAGAACAAAGTTCTTAATTTTGAACTAGTAAGATTTGAATTAGTAAACTTTAAACTAGTTTACTTTGAACTAGTAAAATGTACATCTTTTCAGAGCTTTTTGTTTCATGTTTAATAAATCTTGCTCTACTCCCAAAGCTTAAAAAATCCCTTATTTTTTAAGGAGTTTTTTAAATTGTTTTTGACATTTAGATCCTAAGTGTACCTGGAGTTGACTTTTTGTCTATAGTTATGAGAAGCCAAGTGATAGAGAGCCTGAACAACAGAGAAGTCAAAAGAATGTTGCAGCTGATTGGAAGAACTGGGCAAATAATTTTAAGCCCTTTCCCAGCAAGTCAGGAAGGTAAACTTGGAGTTCTGGGCCTACCTAGGGAGAAATGTCTAGCCAACATTCCACATTTTAAATGGGACTTTACCAAACTTTAAAAATTAATTCTATAATTTTAATCACAATATCCAGCATCCAATCAAAAATTATCCAACATATCAAAAGACAATATTGGATACTTAAGAAACTGAAAGGAAAAACAGACAATAGGAACAAATCTACAAGAGAACCGTATTAGACAAATTAGATATGGAAATTAAGTATAATTGAGATGATCAAGAAAAATTATATCATGATGAAAATTTCAGCAGGAAATTAGAATTTGTAAAAACCTATTAGGTGGAAATTCTTGAACCAAGTAATATAATAAAGATTGAAGCAGTTGGATTCAATGTCACATAGACATAGCTAAACACAGGATTATTAACCATAATATGTTAATAGAAAATGTCCAGATAGAAGCACGAAGAGAAAAACAAATGTACAAAATACAGAAAAGAGCATAAGAGACCTATGAGACATAATGAAAACATATTAAATGCATAATCATAATTTGAAAAGACATGTAAGAGAAGAAGAAAAGGGATATTTGAAGAGAAAATGATCAAGAATTCTCCAAAATAAATGAAAGACATCAAACCATAGTGGACTTAAAAGTGTTATAAACCCCTAGCAGGATAAATACCAAGAAAACTACATGAAGGCATATTATAATAATATTACTGATAGCAATGGGAGATAGACAAATTCCTCTGCAGACAGGGATGGGTCCCCAGTGAAACCCAACCTTCAAGCAAAGGACAGTCTAAAACCTGAAAATGAACTGCCAGTTCAGGACAGAGTCCGCGACCGGAGTGAGAACTTTCATCCGTATCTTCCCCATTCTCTCTCAATTGGTTCCTTCTGAATGATGCCTTTTAACCAATTGAATGGTGCTTTTTCCAAGACCACTCAAAGACCTATCAGCATGCAGTCCCCCATTCTAAGCCCATAAAAACCCTGGACTCAGCCCCACAGCCTTACCCACTTTTGGGACCTCTCTCATTGCTGACAGTTTTCTTTCTGTCACTCAATAAAATTCTACTTTGCCTTACTTAATCTCCAGTGTCCATGTACCTTATTCCTCTTGGTCCCAGGACAAGAATTTGCTGAACTGCTGGAGCAAAATAGCTGTAACATTCCTCCTCACAAAGCTAGGGACAGCAGGAGTAAAATCACTGTAACATTCCCTCCCACTCACCAAACAGAGAGAGAAGCAGCTGCTGGACACCACTCTCTCCCACTCACTGAACTATGGGAGCAAAAAAGCCACAATATTTCTAAAATCAAAGGTTAAAAAATTTTTTTAAACAAGTCAGAGAAAAAAACACAGTACCTTCAAAGAAGTTGCAAAATGACTTATGGTTAATTTGTCAGTAGCAACAATGGAATCCAGAGGCAAAAGAATAACCTCTCCAACTTGCTTTAAAAAAGAATAAAAAAGAACTGATTTCCAACTTAAAATTATTTACTCAAAGGAAAAAATAAACTCAAAACTGGAAGTGGCAGTTTCCAGTGCTAGCAATAATAAGATAGAATACACATGACTAATCCTTTCATAAATAACAGACAAAATATATAAAACAACTACTTTTTTTTTACTTTTTTTCCTTCCAACATTTATTTTAGGTTCGGGGGTACATGTGCAGATTTGTTACAACAGTAAACTGCATGTCACTGGGTTTCGGGGTACAAATTATTTCATCACCCAGGTAGTAAGCACAGTACCTGGTAAGTAGTTGTTCAATCCTAACCCTTCTCCTACCCTCCACCTTTAAGTAGGCCCCAATGTCTCTTATTCCCTTCTTTGTGTCCATATGTACCCAATGTTTAGCTCCCACTTATAAGTGAGAAGACGTGATATTTGGTTCTCTGTTCCTACATTCATTCACTCAGGATAATGGCCTCCAGCTGCATCCACGTTGCTGCAAAGGACATGACTTCATTCTTTTTTATGGCTGCATAGCAGTCTATGGTGTATACATGGTACATTTTCTTTATCCAATCCACCATTGATGGGCACCTGGGTTGATTCCATGTCATTGCTATTGTAAATAGTGCTGCAATGAACACATGAGTGTGTGTGTCTTTTTGGTAGAATGATTTACTTTCTTTTGGATATATATGTAAATTGTTTTAGGCAGTACAGCCATTTTAACAATATTGATTCTTCTGATCCATGAGCATAGAATGTTTTTCCATTTATTTGTGTCATGTCTGATTTCTTTCAGCAGTGTTTTCTAGTTCTTGTAAAGATCTTTCACCTCCCTGATTAGCTGTATTCCTAGGTATTTTGTACTTTTTGTGGTTATTGTGAATGGATTGCATTCTTGATTTGGCTCTTTGCTTGGATGTTATTGGCATACAGAAATGCTGCTGATTTTTTTATGTTGATTTTGTATCCTGAAAGTTGTTTATCAGGTCTAGAAGCCTTTGGGCAAAGATGATGGGGTTTTCTAAGTATAGGCTCAAATTGCCTGCAAAAAAAGATAGGTTGAATTCCTCTCTTCCTACTTGGATGCATTTTTTTTCTTTCCCTTACCTGATTGTTCTGGCTAGGACTTCCAGTACTGTGTTGAATAGGAGTGATGAGGGTGAGCATTCTTTACTTGCTCCAGTTCTCAAGGAGAATGCTTCCAGCTTTTGCCCATTCATATGGTGCTGACTGTGACTTTGTCATAGATAGCTCTTATTATTTTGAGGTATGTACCTTTGATGCCTAGTTTGTTGAGGGTTTTTAAACTGAAAGGATGTTGAATTTTATTGAAAGCCTTCTCTGTGTCTATTAAGATGATCGTGTGCTGTCTTTTAGTTCTGTTGATGTGATTAATCACATTTATTGACTTGTATATGTTGAAGAGAACTTGCATCCCAGGGATAAAGCCTATTTGATTGTCATGAATTAGCTTTTTGATGTGCTGCTGAATTCAGTTTGCTTATACTTTGTTGATGCTTTTTGCATCCATGTTCATGAGGTATATTGGCCTGAAGTTTTCTTTTATCATTGTGTCTCTGCCAGGTTTTGGTGTCAGAGTGTTGCTGACCTCATAGAATCAGGGAGGAATCCCTCCTCCTCGATTTTTTGAATAGTTTCAGAACAATAGGTACCAGCTCTTCTTTATATGTCTGGCAGAATTTAGTTGTGAATTCATCTGGTTCAGGGCTTTTTCTAATTAGCAAGGTATTTTTTTATTACTGATTCAGTTTCAGAACTCATTATTGATCTGTTCAGGGTTTCAATTTCTTCCTGGTTCATTCTTGGGAGTTGGTATGTTTCTGGAAATTTATCAATTTCTTCTAGGTTTTCCAGTTTGTGTGCATAGAGGTGTTCACAATAGTCTCTGAGGGTTTTTTATATTACTGTGAGGTTGATGGTAATGTCCTCATTATTTCTGGTTGTGTTTATTTGGATCATCTCTATTTTTTTTTTTCTTAACCTAGGTAGTACTCTATCAATCTTATTTGTTCTTTCAAAAAACAAACTTTAGGTGTCACTGATCTTTTATTTAAAAAAAAATTATTTCCATGAGTTTTGGGGGAACAGGTGGTATTTAGTTACATGAGTAAGTTTTTTAGTGGTGATCTGTGAGATTGTGGTGCACCCATCACTTGAGCAGTATACACTGTACCCAATTTGTAGTCTTTTATCCCTCACCCCATCTCCCACCCTTTCCCATGAGTCCCCATAATCTATTGTATCATTCTTATGCCGTTGCATCCTCATAGCTCAGCTCCCACTTGTAAGTGAGAACATACAATGTTTGGTTTTCCATTCCTGAGTTACTTCCCTTAGAATAACAGCTTCCAGTTCCATCCAGGTTGCTGTAAATGTCATTAATTTGTTTCTTTTATGTCTGAGTAGAATTCCATCATATATATACACACAAAAATGTATTTTACATCTCAGTTTTATTCAGTTCAGCTCCGATTTTGGTTTCTTTTCCTCCACTACCTTTGAGGTTGGTTTTCTCTTGCTTTTCTAGTTCCTCTAGGTATGATTTAGATTGTCTATTTGAGAGCCTTCTGCCTTTTTGATGTGGGCATTTGGTGCTATAAACTTTCCTCTTAATACTGCTTTAGATGTGTCCCAGAGACTCTGGTGCATTGTATCTTTGTTTTCATTTATTCCAAACTATTTCTTGTTTTCTCCCTTAATTTTATTGCTTACCCAAAAGTCATTCAGGAGCACATTGTTTAATTTTCATGTCATTGTATGGTTTTGAGAGACCATCTTGGTATTTATTTCTATTTTTATTGCACTGAGGTCCTAGAATGTGGTTGGTATGATTTCAGTTTCTTTGAATTTGTTAACAATTGCTTTACAGCTGAGCATCTGGTTGATTTTAGAGTATGTGCCATGTGCACATGAGAAGAATGTATATTCTGTGGTTGGGTGGAATCTTCTGTAGATGTGTCAGGTCTTGGTCAAGTGCTGAGTTTAGGTTTTGAATATCTTTGTTTGTTTTCTGCTTCTATGATCTGTCTAATTCTGTCAGTAGGGTGTTGAAGTCTCCCACTATTATTGTGTGGCTGTCTATCTTTATAGGTCTGTAAGAACTTGTTTTATCAATCTGGGTTCTCTAGTGTGGAGTACATATATTTTTAGAATAGTTAAATCTTCTTATTGAATTGAACCCTTTATCATTATGAAATGTCCTTCTTTGTCTTTTTTCATCATTACTGTTTAAAGTCTGTCTTGTCTGAAATAAAAATATCAACCTCAGCTCTTTTTTGTTTTCCATTTGCTTGGCAGATCTTTCTCCATCCCTTTATTTTGAGCCTATGGGTGTCACTGTAGGTGAGATGGGTCTCTTGAAGACAGCATGCAGTTGAGTCTTGCTTCTTTATCCGACAACTTGCTGTGCCTTTTAAGTGGGGCATTTAACCCATTTACATTTATGGTTAACACTGATATGTGCAGATTTGATCCTGCCATCATATTGTTAGCTGGTGTTTATGTAGACTTGATTATGTAGTTGCTTTATAGTGCATTGGGTCTATGTACTTAAGTGTTTTGTGGTGGCTGGCAATAGTCTTTTGTTTCCATGTTTAGCACTCCCTTAACCCATTTATACCGGTGGTTGCAATTTTTTTAATTTTTGCAATCAGACTTTGAGCAGTAGAATATAAATAATTCCCACATGCTTACCATTCCAATAATGGAACACTAGGGGTAAATGGGTTTTTAAGGACCTCTCAAAAGACAGGTCTAGTGGTAACAAATTCCCTTAGCATTTTCTTTTCTGAAAAGGGTTTTATTTCTCCTTTGCTTATGAAGCTTAGTTTGGCTGAATATGAACTTCTTGGTTGGAATTTCTTTCTTCAAGGATTAAGGATGCTGAATATAGGCCTGTAGTCTCTTCCAGATTCTAAGGTTTCTGCTGAAAGGTCCACTATTAGCCTGATGAGATTCCCTTTGTAGATGACCTGCCCCTTCTCTCTAGATGCCTGTAATATTGTTTCTTTGGCATTCACCTTGGAGAATGATAATTATGTGTCTTGGGGATAGTCATCTTGTATAGTATGTCACAGGGGTTCTCTGAATTTCCTGAGTCTGAACATCAACCTTTTTACAGAGGTTGGGGAAATTTTTGTGGACAATATCCTCAAATATGTTTTCCAATGTGTTCTCTCTTTCCCTCTCTTTCAGGGATGCCAATGAGTCATAGATTTGGTCTCTTTATGTAATCCCATATTTCTCAGAGATTTTGTCCTTTTTTGTCTTTTTTCTTTATTTTTTTCTGAGTGAGTTGATTCAAAGAACCAGCCTTCAAGCTCTGAGATTCCTTCCTCAGTTTGATCTATTCTGCTTTTAATACTTCCAGTTGTTGGCCGGGCGCGGTGGCTCAAGCCTGTAATCCCAGCACTTTGGGAGGCCAAGAAGGGCGGATCACGAGGTCAGGAGATCGAGACCATCCTGTCTAACATGGTGAAACCCTGTCTCCACTAAAAAAAAATACAAAAAACTAGCCGGGCGAGGTGGCGGGCACCTGTAGTCCCAGCTACTCGGGAGGCTGAGGCAGGAGAATGGCGTAAACCCAGGAGGTAGAGCTTGCAGTGAGCTGAGATCCAGCCACTGCGCTCCAGCCTGGGCGATAGAGTGAGACTCTGTCTCAAAAAAAAAAAAAAAAAAATACTCCCAGTTGTTTTATAAAATTCTTTTGGTGAGTCTTTCAGCTCTATCAGATTAGTTTGGTTCTTTCTTAAAATGGCTATTTTATCTTCAGCTCTTGAATCATTTGACTGGATTCCTTAGATTCCTTGGATTGGGTTTTAACTTTCTCCCAAATCTTGATAATCTTTCATGCCATCCAAATTCTGAATTCTATGCTGTCGTTTCAGCCATTTCAGTCTGGTTAAAAACCACTGCTGGTGAGCTAGTGCAGTCATTTGGAGGTAAGAATATACTGGCTTTTAGAGTGGCCAGAGTTCTTACACTGGTTCTTTCTCATCTGTGTGGGTTGATGTTCCCTTAATCTTTGAAGTTGCTCTCCTTTGGATCAAGCTTTTTGCTCTTATATTCTTTGATGCCCTTGGAGGTCTGACTGTGGTATAAGTTGAATTTGGTCAACTGGCTTCATTTCTGGATGATTTCAGAAGGTCAAGGCTCAGCTCATCACTTCTGTGCTGCATGCTCTAACTGTGTGGGGGCAGGGACCAAGGTTAAGCACCTGCTGCACTGGAGGGACCAAGATTTTCCTGGTCCACTGGCAACAATACTCTGATGGAGGATGCTGGCAAAAGCCCTTCATCGGCGTGGTGTCAGTGGGGTTGATGCTCACATGTGTGCACCAGCAGCAACAGGGCAGTGGTAGGGAGGTGGGGGCTGTGCATGCACACGTTCTCCAGTGGCACTGGGGTGGCAGTCACAAGGTTTATAGGACGAGGCTGCAGGTGAATGCACACCAGCAAAGTGGTGGGTGGAAGCTGTGAGGAGGTGCACACTGGTGGGGGCCCATCTGCAAAAGTTATCTCACAGTTAAATTGGATCTGCCAGCCAAAGAGTTATGGTGGTGGCTACTGGAAAGCACACCAGTTGGGCATCCAAGGCTGCGCTGCAAAAGAATGTAGCCAGACAGAGACCTTGGGAGAGGCTGGGCAGAGAGAGGAGCACTCATCAGACTGACTCCACCGCACAGCTAAGATAGCCCTGCTCTGTCTAGATCTGACAGTCAAGAAAGGCCAAAACTACCTAGAGGAGTATGGCAAGCCTTGGGGGATGGGCATCCCTGGCCATATGCCACTGTGATCATTCTTGTTCCAAACTCTCTGGGTTCCAAGCAGGCTACATTCCTGTCTTTGCCAGCTCTCCAAACAGCTCTCCTTGCCAGTTCAAATGTCTATGGGGATCATGGGGTATCATGCACCTAGACTCGGTGAGAGCGGGCCACTCTATGCCTATTTAACTCACCCCTTCCCCAGGAGCCTCTCAGGGCCAAGAATGAGTCCTGATGCTTGGCAACCCCATGTAGGGTTCCCAGCTTCCTCCCTCTTCAGTCCAGGATCTGCATTCTCCTTCCAACCACTTTCAATGCCTTCCTTCCAAAGTACTGTTCAGAGTGTGCTGATTTTTATGGTCTGGTCTCTTGGTGGGAGAAGCTCTTCCTGATCCCTGTAGTCAGCTAGCTTGGCTCCTCCCAAAAGATCTATTTCAAGGCACCTGATAAGGACAGAAAGCAAAAGGAAACTGGAGAGAATTTGACTCTTGAAATACTAGAAACCATACTGGTTGAGAGTTACATTTATATGGCATTTCCTATAAGTACACTCTCCAGTGGGACAGCATAGGGCAGTTAGAACTCAAATAGTAAGCTACCATCTTACTGACTTAAGATGTCACAGGACAGAGTCTGGGAAAGGACAGAGTGAGTAAAAACTGAAGGTAAAAACAATCTCATAAAAGAGAAAACTAAAGATTGGGGAGCCCTGAAGGTACACATGAACTTTTCTAAAACTGGGAAGATGCCGAAGAACCCAATAGAAAGCAATAATCATAAGGAAAAAATAAAAATAAAAATCTGTGCTGTGATTTCAATTGCTGCCCATTTCATTTCAGGAACAACTGAGTTAAAAGTTTGAATCCTGCAAGTTAGATAGGTTTTGTAAACACATCAAACTGTCCACTGAAACTTCACCAAACTCTATAGAAGAAAAGACCATGTCCCAGGACTAAGAATTCTCTGTAAGAATAAAAACCAAATCAACCTGGTAAAAAGGCTACACAAACTCCCGGTTATTCACCAGTAATTTAACCACCTGCTGAAGTAAAACTCAACACTCTTCCAAGGAAAATAAAAGAATCCAAAATATCTCTTTCTTTTTCCATCTCTACCATTTCACCCAAACAAGAATCCAAAATACCTATAGTCTCTTTTCTATACTGTCAAGTATATAACCAAAACTTACTATCATATGAAGAAACAGGAAAATGTCACCCATAGTCAAAGAAAAATCAGTCAACAGAAACAAAACTCAGTTGTAGTCAGCAAATAAAGGGTGTAATGCAACTATCATAAATAGATTTTAAAAGAGACTAGTCCTAATGGATGAATAGATGGGAAATTTCAGGAATGGAAACTATTTTCAAAAACAAATGAAAATTCAGGAACTAAAGTAAAAAAAAGGTTCACTGGATGGATTTTAAAATAGACTGGAGAGGGCAGAAAGAATTATTGTGATATATTTAAATTAAATGTTATAAAGTACCATTTAAAATATGACAAGATATGAAATACTTGGGGACAAATTTAATAAAATATGTGCAAGATTTATATCCAAAATAAATGTAGAGATATATACCATGCTTTTAATCAGAAGACTCATCACTGTCAAAATGTCAGTTCAGCCCAAATTGATCCATAGATGTAATCTAGTCCTAAATGAAATCGCAGTGGACTTTTTTGTAAAAATTGACAAGCTAATTCTAAAATATCTATGAGGTTCAAGGCACCTAGAATAACCTAATCAAAATAATTTGTATTTCAATTACTATGAGGTACAGTAATTAGGACTATTGTGGCATTGGTGTAAGAATAGATATATAAATCAAAGATTCATATTCATATAAGAGTACCTAAGTAGACCCATACATATATGGTCAATTGGTTTTCAACAAAGGTGAAAGAGGAATTCAAAAGAAAAACATAGTTTTTTCAATAAGCGGTACTGGAAAAACTAAACATCTAAATGCTTATATATGGTACTGGAGCAATTAAATTCTATATTTTAAAAAAATGTGACCTCTAACTCACAGAATTCATAAAAATTTATTTCCAGGTAGATTGTAAAACAATAAAGCTTCCAGATGCTAACATAAGAAAATATCTTCTTGACTTTGAAGTACTCATGTTAACAAACTTTTTTTTTTTTTTTTTTAATTTATTTATTATTATCATACTTTAAGTTGTAGGGTACATGTGCATAACGTGCAGGTTTGTTACATATGTATACTTGTGCCATGTTGGTCTGCTGCACCCATCAACTCGTCATTTACATCAGGTATAACTCCCAA
>NC_037677.1:66405759-66515210 GCF_003255815.1 Theropithecus gelada | reverse complement strand
GCTTCCCAGGTGAGGCGATGCCTCGCCCTGCTTCAGCTCTCGCTGGTCGGGCTGCAGCAGCTGACCAGCACCGATCGTCCGGCACTCCCCAGTGAGATGAACCCAGTACCTCAGTTGAAAATGCAGAAATCACCGGTCTTCTGTGTCGCTGGCGCTGGGAGTTGGAGCAACAAACTTTTTTTTTTAACAGAACACAAAATCTCTACCCATAAAGGAACAAAATGGTAATTTGGAATTTATTTAAATTAAGAACTTCTGAATATTTAAAAATGGTTAATATTATGACAGGGAGAAGATATTTGTAATACCTACAACTAACAAAAGGACTCATATCTAGAACATATAAAAAGTTATCAGAGAAATACAAATTAAAACTACAATATAATACCACTACACACACTTGAACCAAAAACACTGACACTTGCTAACACCAAGTTCGCAAAGAATGTGGAGCAATTGGAACTCATATTAGAAAATTCACTTTGGAAAGCTGTTTGGTAATATATATTAAAACTGAGCATATGTATACCTTATGACCCAGAAATTTCATTCCTAGGTGTTAGTCCAAAAGAATGTCTACATTAATGCACTGAAAGTAATGCACAAATGTGTATATAATAGCAATGCTTATTAAAGACAAAAACCGGAAATAATTCAAATGTTCATCAGCAATAGAATGGATAGATAAATTATGGTCTATTATCAATGAATGAATTAACTACTATATGGTGAGCTCTCACAGACATACAACATTAAGCAAAAGAAATCAGACACAAAATATAACACACTGTATAGTCTCACTATTTAAAGTTCAAAAAGAGGCAAAACTAACCTATGGTGTTAGAAGTCAGGATAATGATTACCTTTGAGATGAGGGAGTAGTAGCTGGTAGGGGGGACAAGGGGCACTCTTAGGGTTTAATAATATTCTATTTCTTGATGTGGGTGGAGGTTACATGAGTGTGTTCACTATGTGGAAATTTATTGTTGTTAGAGATAATGTGTGCACTTTTCTGTATATATGTTATTCTTCAATAAACCATTTAAAACATTAAAAACAACCACTTGTGTGGCTTAGAACAGTGGTCCCCAACCTTTTTGGCACCAGAAACTGGTTTCATGGAATACAATTTTTCCACAGATAGTGGGTGGGGGGAATGGGGATGGTTTCATCCTGAAACCATTCCACTTCAAATCATCAGGCATTAGATTCTCATAAAGAGCACTCAAACTAGATCCCTCACATGTGCTGTTCACAATAGGGTTCACACTCCTAAGAGACTCTAATGCCGCAGCTAATCTGTCAGCAGGTGGAGCTTAGGCGGTAATGCTCATTTGTCTGCCGCTCACCTCCTGCTGTGCGGCCTGGTTCCCAACAGGCCATGGACCAGTACCAGTCCACGACCCAGGGTTGGGGACCCCTGGCTTAGAAGCAACGTCTAGAGATTGTAGGGTAATAGAAACTATATAAAGGTAGTATATATGCTACAGGCAAAACACGTAATCTAGACATTATAAACAACTCTTAACTAATCCCTGGGTAACTGCTATATGAATATTCTAAAACTATTTAAAGAAAATGTCGAATTTAATACTTTGCCATTGTATTGGTATAAGTGTACGAGTAAGCTATAAGATCATGAGTAACTATAAGTAATAATTTACAATGTGAACCACTTCTGCTGAATCTCTACACTTCTACCCACATATTACCTTTCCTTTCACCATCTCTCCCTTATACTACCCATGTTTCACCTTTCATGGGCAAGTTCTTTAGTTAACCAAAATGCCCACATTATTTATCACTTCAAGTCTGTAAATAAAGTCACCGAAAGCAATGAAACAGAATCTTGTAGTAAGGCTACATAAATTATATGTCTTTATTGGAAGGAAAGATTTTCTAAATTGGTCTCAATTTAGAAGTCAATAAATATATAATAAAGCTATCTCTACTCTCAATATATTTTCATAATATTTCAATATATTTTCACTTTTGCAAATACTTTAATCTTATTAGTTGCTCTTCATTAGTCCTTCACATTATGCCACTGGACAAATACCTTTAAAAAAATAACTCAAAGCAGGAAACTACTTAAAATACATTTCCAGTATTTTATAGAGTTTATTGGATCAGAATCCATTCTCCTTATACTTCAACTCCACCACTGAGCTTAAAATTCCTTCCAAGCTTTTGGGAACAATGCTCTCAGTGTCACTATCCCTACTATACATAGGATAATCATTGGCTGTTCCCCAAATTCCAGAACCATGTGCCATTGCATTGCTTTCCTCCCACCCTGAAGTCACTGGCAGTAGCTCATTTTGGCAGTTTGTCAAATAAATCACACGGTAAAGCACTTGGTGATCTTTAACCAAATGAATCTGCGGTGTGTGCAGCATATGACATGTAGAGGTATTCCACATGTTATAATAGAACACAGTGAAGGATATACCCTGTACAGCATAATCCTGGAATCAAGACTTCTCTTTGAGAACTTCTCTTTAAAGTGATATCCTTTTTTTGAGCTAAAAAGGTCAACTTACTTAAAAACAAAGGCAAATACCATCTCATGGCAACTATTGTTCCTTTCTGAGAATGACTGATGTCTTACATACTTATTACCAGACAGTTTATGGAAATTATGCTGTCAAATAGATCACATTTTCCTACAGAAACAGTGTAAGGATAGGGCTCATATCCCTTACCACAGAATCAACAGAGAAACTATAATTATGAGAGTTAAAGTAAAGATAAGACTATTATAAAATTTTATAATATAAAGTGACAAAAGGATGCTTCAACTTTTTAATTTATTTAACAAACGTTTAACAGGTGTCTGTGATGTGTCAGGCATTGGTAATCAAATAACACCTGGTACCTGCCATGCTCAATAAATTAACTAACAGTCACGATTTACTAAACAAGCACATCAATGTTCACTGTATAGGGTGGTTACTGTCATGAATGAGAGATGCTTAGAGTCTGTGAGGACACAGAAGACAAACCTCTAAATCAGCATCCAGGGATCAGTAAACACTTCCTGGAAAAGATGACCTTGGCTCAGCTTTACTACATGAGCAAGAACTGACTGAATTAGAAAGGCAATCCAAGTGACAGGAATATGGTCATGTTCTGCATAACAACATTTCGGTCAACAACAGATGCATACATGATGGTGGTCCCATAGGATTATAGTAGAGTTGAAAAATTCTTATTGCCTAGTGACCTCATAGCCATAGTAACATTGTAGTGCAACGCCTGTGGGTTTTGGTAACACTTCCAGAAGAAGGCATTGTTAACATAGGAGATGAAAATTCCCATGCGTGCTATTGCCCCTGAAGACCTTTCAGTGGGACAAGATATGAAAGTGGAAGGCAATGACATTGACAGCCCTAATTCTGTGTAGGACTAGGCTAATGTGTGTATTTGCGTCTTAGATTTTAGTAAAAAAAAAAAAAATTTAAAAAAGTAAAAAAAAAAAAAAATTTTAATTTAAAAAAGAAAAAAACTTATAGAATAAGGACATAAAAGAGAAAATATTGTGCAGCTGTACAATGTCTTTTAATCTAAGTATTACTACAAAAGAGTCAAAAAGTTAAAAATTTTTTAAGCTTATAAAGTTAAAAAGTTGCAGTAAGTTAAGGTTAACTTATTATTGAAGAAGGAAAAATATTTTCAAATAAATTTAGGGTAGCCTAAGTGTACAGTATTTATAAAGTCTACAGTGATACTAGGCATTCACCACTCCCTGACTCACTCAGAGCAACTTCCAGTCCCGCAAGTTCCATTCATGGTATGTGCCCTATACACAGGTGTACCATTTTTTAATTTTTTTAACCATATTTTTACTGTGCCTTTTCCATGTTTAGTTATACAAATACTTACCGCTATGTTATATTAATCATTGCCTGCAGCATTCAGTATAGTAACATGCTGTAAAAGTTTGTAGTCTAGGATGCCTAGGTGTGTTGTAGACTATGCCATCTAAGTTTGTGTAAGTATACTCTATGATGTTCACACAATGACAAAATGACATATGGATGTACTTCTCAGAACATGTCCCCATTGTTCAGTAAGGTATGACTGTAGCTGATAACACGTGCACAGAGGCATAAAGCAACATGGAACATTCAAGAAACTGAGAGTTCCTGTTTGGAGGAACATTTGAGGGAGGAGCAGTCACAGGAAATGAGGTGCAAGATAATGGCAGAAGCCAAATCATGAAATGCTTTGGGAGGTAGGTTTAAAGTTTGAACTTTATTGAAAAAGGTAGTCCCCCTGATCCTCCAACAGCTACTAAAAATGATTTTAAGCAGACAAGTAAAATGAGCATATTTTCATTTTTAAAAGATCTATTTGATTTTACTATGGAGGAAAGCTAATGCAATAACCCTGAATTCACGAAGCAATGTTAAGAATAGAGTAGAAGGAACAGATCTGAGAGACAACAAGGAGAAAAAATTCATTGAACCTGACTGATGAAAGAATATATACACCAAACCCCCATGACACCAATATGACAAACCTGCATATGTACCCTGAACCTGAAATAAACGTTTTAGAAAAGTTTTTAAAAGTTCATTGAACTTAGACTTTAATTGGAAGAGAGGGTGGAATGAAAGGAAGAGTCTAAACTGGCTTGGTGACTAAGATGATGATCAAGAACAAGGACAAAGTGTGGGTCTCTGTTGGTAGGGAGCAGGGAAAAACAACAAATATATTTCAAATTATCTTGCACATTATGTTGTCTATATATTGTCTGAAGAATACGTATAAAATATAAATTGTACATAATATATATAACAAAGTGTAGCCATTTTGGAAAACAGTGTGGAGGTTCCTAAAGAAATTAGAAATAGAACTACCATTAAGAGCTAGCAATCCCTCTTCTGGGTATAACACTGAAGTAAAGGAAAGCACCACTTATAAAGATATCTGCACTCCCATATTCACTGTATCATTTTTTACAATAGTCAAGATATGAAAACAACCTAAGCGTCCATCAACAGATGAATGGATAAATAAATTGGTCTATATATACAACGGAAAAAAGGAGATCCTGCCATTTGTCACAACATGGATGAAACTGCAGGACATCATGCTAAGCGAAATAAGCTAGACATAGAAAGCTATTGCACAATCTCACTTATATGTAGAATCTTTGTTTAAGAAAGTCATATAGGCAAACACAGAGAATAAAACAGTATCTACCAGGGGCTGGGGGCAGGAGTGAGGAAATGGGCAGGTGCAGATCAAAGGATACAAAGTTGCGGTTATGAATAATGAACAGCTCTGGAGATCCAGTACACAACATGAAGACCAGAGCTAATCATGTTGAATTCAGGATTTTTGCTAAATGAAATTTAGATGCTCCTGCTACACACACCAAAAAAATGAATAACTGTGAGATTAAGAATATGTTAATTTACTTTATTATAGTAACCATTTTACTATTTATATGTATTTCATAACATTATGTTGTATACCTTAAATATACACAATAAAATTTATTTTAAAATAAATTCACATAAATACAATTTTTTTTTTGAGATGAAGTCTTGCTCTTGTCCCCCAGGCTGGAGTGCAATGGCACGATCTCAGCTCACTGCACCCTCTGCCTCCTGGATTCAAGTGATTCTCCTGCCTCAGCCTCCCACGTTTACAGGCGCCTGCCACCATGCCCAGCTAATTTTTGTGTTTTTAGTAGAGATGGGGTTTCACCATGTTGGCTAGGCTGATCTTGAATTCCTGACCTCAGGTGATCCGCCTGCCTTGGCCTCCCAAGTGCTAGGATTACAGGCATGGGCCACCACGCTCAGCTAAAAATTTTTTTAAGTATATAACAAATAATCCCCTGTATCATACATGTGACATAAAGCTTACTGTTACTAGTATATTCATTTTAATTATTTAATTAGCAAAGGCTTCCTGATTTTCTTAAAGTTATGTTGGGGGGTTAAGGGAGAAAAATATTTAAAAATCCCAAGTCTCTTTTACAAAGCTGAACAAGAAAATTTAACTTTCCTTTTCTTCCCAAAATAGATACTTGCAGAAAGCTGATATATACGAAAGCATTCCACTAACCAAAGAATATTCAGCAATTATTTTAAAACTATCCTACAGTTTAGACTTAAATTCATTAGAAAATTGCTGTATTATCATAAAGATCGCAAAAAGATGAAATATATGCTTAGATTATGTAATATTAACAAAGCAGCAACTTGACTCATGCATACTTTATGCAAAGCATTTTTTAAAAAGTTTAGGAAATCTAAACCTTCAGAAATTTGCAAAGTTAAAAATGTACTTCTGAGATGGTCAGGTCTGAAACTTCTATTTCCCAGCTGTTTACAAGGAACTTCATAACTTATTTATGTATAGACAAATAAATCTTCAGCTTCATTAGTCATTTCTCACTATATCCTATGACCAAAAAAGGGTACTCTTCTCTTTGTTTATTATGGAAAAGCTATGTCAAGGCGGGGGAGGAAGAGGAATTGCCTGCGGGGACTGAGCAACTAAAAAGAAGAGCCTAGAGTGGGACTGAGCCTTGGAGCTGTCTAATGAGCTACTCTGCCTCCCACAGCTAGCTCCTCACAGCTCTGCAAAAGACTAAAAAACTGGAGCCAACAAAAACAAAACACTCACAGATCTAATTTGGTGACTAACACCCTAAAGATATGCAGTTTGCTCCTGAGCAGGACTAGAGTACTCACTTTCTTTGCGAACTTCCTCAAGTGAAGCCGTAAGCTCATCCTTTAAAACTGTAGCTTCCTGGGCAATCTTCTCTCCCTTGTCTAATAAATTCCAAGTTGCTTCCTCCACAGAAGCTAGAAGGATACTGGCTCTTTTCGAACGTCCTTTTTTCCTGCTGGAAGGGTTCTGGGGACAGTTTACAAGTGTGGTAACCTAAAATTGAAAAAATACAAAGTACTCCATTGACAAATTGTAAGGCGAACATAGTCCTGTGATATTACAGCCCAGAACAAAAGACAGTACAGTTGACCCTTGAGCAACTCAAGGGTTAGGGGCACCAACCCACCATGTAGTTGAAAATCTGAGCATAACTTTCGACTCCTCAAAAACAGAACTACGAATAGCCTACTGGTGGCCAGAAGCCTGATAACAATAGTCGATTAACACAGATTTTGTATCTATATGTACTATATAACTGTATTCTTACAATAAGATGAGCTAGAGATAGTGTTATTAAGAAAATCATAAGGAAGAGAAAATATAAATAAATAAATAAATAAATAAATAAATAAATAAATAAATATAAGTGGATCATCATAAAGGTCTTCATCCTCATCACATTCATATTCCTGAGGAAAAGGAAGAAGAGGAGGGTTGATCTTGCTGCCTCGGGGGTGTAAGAGGCAGAAGAGATGGAGGAGGTGGAAGGGAAGGCAGGAGAGGCAGGCACACTTGGTGTAACTTTTATTGAAAAAAATTCCGAATAAAAGTAAACCTGCATAGTTCAAACCAGTGTTGTTCAAAGATCAACTGTATTTCACAGTAACATGACTCATTTCCAGTGCTGTCGATACACCTACAAAAGTCAAGTCATGGCACCAAGAACAGCAGCAGGAGCCACCATGGAGTTCCCAACTAAAAATAGGAAGTGAGAGCCTTAGCGTTTGAATTTCAAAATATAGACATTAAAATGCCCACTCTTCAACTACCCCTGGTCATCAAATCATTTCTATGTTAAATATTTACTGAACATCTATTTTTTACATTGTTCTGGATTATGGAAAAGAAATGCATTTCACGCTTTCATGGAGTTTACATTCTTAATGTTGGCAGCATACAATAAACATATAAACAAATAAAAAATGTAAGGTTCAGTAAATGTTAGGAGGAAAAATAAAGTTGTGGGAGGGAACAGAGTGAGAAAGAGTGGGGATCGGGGTGGTCAGGAAAGGCCTCTTGATGGGGGACTGAGTGAGACCTGTTTGAGAGGCCAAATGAGTTAGAGGAAAGTGTAGGAGACAAATCTGAGAGTTTACAAAGGGCAAGAAAGTAGGACATAGTAAGGATCTGGCCTTTGTCCCCTGAGGCAACCGCTGTTTTATATGATTCAGAATGTTTCTTCCTCTCCTAATATTAGTTATCTCTATTCTCACCCTAAGTAGACTAATACTGACTTAATTATAATTATTTTTGGCTCCCTCTTAATGTAGATTGCTGGCTAAAAAGTGGTATAAATTTTATCTTATAAAATTATTTGATATTTTGGAGATAAATAATTTTCTGCTCTCATTTTTGACTGTCTTATCAAAGTTCTGTATTTTTTATATGAAGTTTCTGTAATTAAAACAATACACACATATACAGGCTTCTAGAGCATTCTTCCAGTAGTAAAACTTGAACAAACTCCTCACCACAAGTATATGAAGTGAGAAATGTGTGAATTAGCTTGATTTAATCATTTTACAATGCATACACATATCAAAACATCACAGGGTAAAAAATAAATATCTATAAATTTTATTTGCCAATTTTAAGTTAATAAAGCTTGGGGAAAAAAAGAAAGAAATGAATCTTAACAAATACAAGAACAAACTCATAATAAGAACATTATTTGAAGACAAAAATTAAGCTTCTGTATTTGCAAACAAAAACATCATACTGAATTACATTATTAAAAAACACCCATTTCTGGCTGGGCGTGATGGCTCATACCTGTAATCCCAGCACTTTGGGAGGCCAGGGCAGGCGGATCACTTGAGGTCGGGAGTTCAAGACCAGCGTGATCAACATGGAGAAACCCCGTCTCTACTAAAAATACAAAATTAGCCGGGCGTGGTGGCGCTTGCCTGTAATCCCAGCTACTCAGGAAGCAGAGGCAGGAGAATTGCTTGAACCCAGGAGGCGGAGGTTGTGGTGAGCCGAGATCATGCCATTGCACTCCACCCTGGGGAAAAAGAAAAAAAAAAAAAAAAAAAAAAAAAAAAAAAAAAAAAAGAACACCCACTCTTAATTAAATCTTGGATCACAATTACAACTTTTGGATTAAATTTTTATAAACAAAGCTTTAAAATCACCATCGTAGAGGAATGAGAGAAAGGAAAAAAACAACTTGTATCTAATATTTAAAATAGAAGACCTGAAACTCCTGTTGAAAGCTAAGCTGCTGCATGTCATGAAACAGTGGAGGCTCATGGTAATCATGCACCACATCTTTGACAGCAAACTGCATAATGCTTCCTGCGCAGTAGCCCCTAGAGATTTTCCTTGTTGGTTGTTTAGCAGCATTCGAGGTTTGTTTACTTGGATATCTGGACCCAGTTTTTATCAACGAACTAAAAAAAACTTAAGAAGCTATGGGGGAAATATGTGGATGAAAATCATTTTTGTCTGCCCTCCTACCCTCCTCCCTTTACCCAATAGATCCTCTGTTTCATTCTAATTCGCTTTATTTCCAAGTTCTTCACCCAGAGTGGAATGTCTTGTGGCAAGCCTTTGTTTCCTCTCTTAGAAAATAAGAATAATCATTATTATCCTACAAGACTGGGGAAGGTCAAATAAAGTAAAGTATTTTGTAAAATGCATAATATGACACAAATATTTGTTGGCATTTCATGTATATTTTCTAGTTTGTTCCCCACGTAGGTGTGGAAAATTGGTTATGGGAAACCTTATCAAAGGTATTCTCTCTGGACCTGAGTTTATCTTGCTCTTGGGGCCCCCCATGCTAAATGTGACGAAGGCAGTTAACAAACCATATTCTGTATGCTTTACAAGCAGCTAAATAAGATCATGTGTCTTCATCATGGATTATATAAGAATAATAAGCCTGATTTATTACATGGGTTTTCACAAATTCCAAAAGGCAAATATCTCACTCTTATCAGTCTAATTTATATATTGAGAGTTAAAAGGTATTTGTCCAGATTAAGACAAATTACAAAAACTAGTTTAAAATCTTTGTTTAAAACAAAGAATAAATATCATTGTCTGAAATGTTCCCTCGGAATATATTTTAAGTGCCACAATTTCGGATGCTTCCCACTGCACATTCCTCCTCTATTGTTCAGATCCTCCATGTGCCAAATGTTTTCCATAGAATAGCCTGGGCTTTGAAATTAAAATGAGCATTCCAGAAATGCTTTGTTCCTTATAATAAATGCCAGAGAAGTATGAAATGTGAAAAGAACATTGTATAAGAACACTGTGCTTCCATCAAAAAAGGCAATTTCATCTTGCAAGTTATTCACTTTTATAAGTTGTTTGTACCTACGTCTTCTTTTAAAATACTCCAATACAGTTATTTGATATTGATTAAACTAAAGTCAAGTGATGTTTTCAATGATTCCTCTTATTTCAGAAAGTAAATATGGCTTGGCAATCCTGTGGAAAAAAAGAAAGCTGAAACTATTTTTTTTAACCCCAACTCACCTAAGAGATGTAACTTACTCCTATCAGTGACTGTGACACACCATAGCAGATGATTCTCACCAAGGGGGAGGATAGGAGGGTGCTATTAGAAAAGGTCTCCCACCTCTTGAAGGAATACCAGCAACCAGTAAATTAGCTTTCAAGTTATCCTGTAAAATAAATCCTGTGTCCTCATTTTCTTTTTCAGTACTAAATCAGATATATTTCTGTAAGAAAATTTAGTTGGAACAACTTGCAACAAAGATGATTCTAATGTAGGTTCTAAGCCCATGTCTTGCTAACTTTACCTTCTGTCACAGATACAAAATCCTCCCATTCCCCTCTTTCTCAGACTTTAGGGATCCCTCTCATATAGAAAATCTCTAAGAAGATGGCTGAATAGGAACAGCTCCAGTCTACAGCTCCCAGCGTAAGCGATGCAGAAGATGGGTGATTTCTGCATTTTGAACTGAGGTACCAGGTTCATCTCACTGGGGCATGTCAGACAGTGGGTGCAGGACAGTGGATGCAGCCCAATGAGGGAGAACCAAAGCAGGGCGAAGCACCACCTCACACCGGAAGCACAAGGGGTCAGGGAATTCCCTTTCCTAGCCAAGGGAAGCTGTGACAGACAGCACCAAGAAAATTGGGTCACTCTCACCCGAATACTGCGCTTTTCCAAGTTTTCTTAGCAAATGGCACACCAGGAGATTATATCCCGCACCTGGCTCAGAAGGTCCCACACCCATGGAACCTCATTCATTGCTAGCATAGCAGTCTGAGATCTAATGGCAAGATGGCAGTGAGGCAAGCACCCACCATTGCTGAGCTTGAGTAGGTAAACAAAGCGGCTGGGAAGATGGAACTGGGTGGAGTCCACCACAGCTCAAGGAAGCCTGCCTGCCTCTATAGACTCTACTTCTGGGGGAAGGACATGGCCAAACAAAAGGCAGTAGAAACCTCTGCAGATTTAAATGTCCCTGACTGACAGCTTTGAAGAGAGTAGTGGTTTCCCAGCACAGAGTTTGAGATCTGAGAACACTCAGACTGCCTCCTCAAGTGGGTACCTGACACCCGAGTAACCTAACTGGGAGGCATCCGCCAGTAGGGGCGGACTGACACTTCATATGGCCAGGTACCCTTCTGAGATGAAGTCTCCAGAAGAACGATCAGGCAACAACATTTGCAGTTCAGCAATATACACTGTTTTGCAGACTCCGCTGCTGACACCCAGGCAAACAGGGTCTGGAGTGGACCTCCAGCAAACTCCAACAGACCTGCAGCTGAGTGTCCTAACTGTTAGAAGGAACACCAACAAACAGAAAGGACATCCACACAAAAACCCCACCTGTACGTCACCATCATCAAAGACCAAAGGTACATAAAACCACAAAGATGGGGAATAAACAGAGCAGAAAAGTTGAAAATTCTAAAAATCAGAGCACCTCTCCCCCTCCAAAGGAAGGCAGCTCCTCGCCAGCAACGGAACAAAGCTGAACGGAGAATGATTTGATGAGTTGAGAGAAGAAGGCTTCAGATGATCAAATTTCTCCAAGCTAAAGGAGGAAGTTTGAACCCATCGCAAAGAAGTTATAAACCTTGAAAAAAGATTAGACGAATGGCTAACTAGAATAACCAGTGTAGATAAGTCCATAAATGACCTGATGGAGCTGAAAACCATGGCACGAGAACTAAGTGATGAATGCACAAGCTTCAGTAACCAATTCCATCAACTGGAAGAAAGGGTATCAGTGATTGAAGATCAAATGAATGAAATGAAGTGAGAAGTTTAGAGAAAAAAGAGTAAAAAGAAATGAACAAAGCCTCCAAGAAATATGGGACTATGTGAAAACACCAAATCTACGTCTGATTGGTGCACCTGAAAGTGACGGGAAGAATGGAATGAAGTTGGAAAACACTCTTCAGGATATTATGCAGGAGAACTTCCCCAACCTAGCAAGGCAGGCCAACATATAAATTCAGGAAACACAGAGAATACCACAAAGATACTCCTTAAGAAGAGCAACTCCAAGACACATAATTGTCAGATTCATCAAAGTTGAAATGAAGGAAAAAATGTTAAGGGCAGCCAGAGAGAAAGGTTGGGTTACCCACAAAGGGAAGCACATCAGACTAACAGCAGATCTCTCAACAGAAACTCTGCAAGCCAGAAGAGAGTGAGGGCCAATATTCAACATTCTTAAAGAAAAGAATTTTCAACCCAGAATTTCATATCCAGCCAAACTAAGCCTCATAAGTGAAGGAGAAATAAAATCCTTTACAGACAAGTAAATGCTGAGACACTTTGTCACCACCAGGCCTGCCCTACAAGAGCTCCTGAAGAAAGCAGTAAACTTGGAAAGGAAAAACTGGTACCAGCCACTGCAAAAACATGCCAAATTGTAAAGACCATCGATGCTAGGAAGAAATTGCATCAACTAAGGAGAAAAATAACCAGGGAACTTCATAATGACAGTATAAAATTCACACATAACAATATTAACCTTAAATGTAAACGGGCTAAATGCTCCAATTAAAAGACACACACTGGCAAATTGGATAAAGAGTCAAGACCCATCAGTGTGCTGTATTCAGGAGACCCATCTCATGTGCAGAGACACATATAGGCTCAAAATAAAGGGATGGAGGAAGATCCACCAAGCAAATGGAAAACAAAAAAAGGCAGGGGTTGCAATTCTAGTCTCTGATAAAACACACTTTAAACCAACAAAGATCAGAAGAGACAAACAAGGCCATTACACATTGGTAAAGGGATCAATTAAACAAGAAGAGCTAACTATCATAAATATATATATACCCAACACAGGAGCACCCACATTCATAAAGCAAGTCCTTAGAGATCTGCAAAGAGACTTAGACTCCCACACAATAATAATGGGAGACTTTAACACCACAGTGTCAACATCAGAGAGATCAATGAGACAGAAAGTTAACAAGGATATCCAGGAATTGAACTCAACTCTGCAACAAGTCGACTTAATACACATCTACAGAACTCTCCACCCCAAATCAACAGAATAATCATTCTTCTCAGCACCACATCACACTTATTCCAAAATTGACCACATAGTTGGAAGTAAAGCACTCCTCAGCAAATGTACAAGAACAGAAATTATAACAAACTGTCTCTCATACCACGGTAAAATCAAACTAGAGCTCAGGATTAAGAAACACATTCAAAACTGCTCAACTACATGGAAACTGAACAACCTGCTCCTGAATGACTACTGGGTACATAACAAAATGAAGGCAGAAATAAAGATGTTCCTAGAAACCAATAAGAACAAAGACACAGCATACCAGAATCTCTGGGACATATTTAAAGCAGTGTGTAGAGGGAAATTTATAGCACTAAATACCCACAAGAGAAAGCAGAAAAGATCGAAAATTGACACCCTAACATCACAATTAAAAGAACTAGAGAAGCAAGAGCAAACACATTCAAAAGATAGCAGAAGGCAAGAAATAACTAACATCAGAACAGAACTGAAGGAGATAGAGACACAAAAATCCCTTCAAAAAAATCAATGAATCCAGGAGCTGGTTTTTTGAAAAGATCAACAAAATTGATAGACTGCTAGCAAGACTAATAAAAAAGAAAAGAGAGAAGAATCAAATAGATGCAATGAAAAATAATAAAGGGGAAATCACCAGCAATCCCACAGAAATACAAACTGCCATCAGAGAATACTATAAACAGCTCTATGCAAATAAACTAGAAAATCTAGAAGAAATGGATAAATTCCTGGACACATACACCCTCCCAAGACTAAACCAGGAAGAAGCTGAATCCCTGAATAGACCAATAACAGGTTCTGAAATCGAGGTAGTAATTAATAGCCTAACAACAAAAAAAGTGCAGGACAAGACGGATTCACAGCCAAATTCTACCAGAGGTACAAGGAGGAGCTGATACTATTCCTTTTGAAACCATCCCAATCAATAGAAAAAGTGGGAATCCTCCCTAACTCATTTTATGAGGCCAGCATCATCCTGATACCAAAGGCTGGCAGAAACACAACAAAAAGAGAGAATTTTAGACCAATATCCCTGATGAACATTGATGCAAAAATCCTCAATAAAATACCGGCAAACCGAATCCAGCAGCACATCAAAAAGTTTATCCACAATGATCAAGTGGGCTTCATCCCTGGGATGCAAGGCTGGTTCAACATATGCAAATCAATAAACATAATTCAGCATATAAACACAACCAATGACGAAAACCACATGATTATCTTAATAGATGTAGAAAAGGCCTGTGACAAAATTCAACAGCCCTTCATGCTAAAAACTCTCCATAAATTCGGTATTGATGGAATGTATCTCAAAATAATAAGAGCTATTTATGACAAACCCACAGCCAATATCATACTGAATGGGCAAAAACTGGAAGCATTCCCTTTGAAAACTGGCACAAGACAGGGATGCCCTCTCTCATCACCCCTATTCAACATAGTGTTTGCAGTTCCAGCCAGGGCAATCAGGCAGGAGAAAGAAATAAAGGGTATTCAGTTAGGAAAACAGGATGTCAAATTGTCCCTGTTTGCAGATGACATGATTGTATATTTAGAAAACCCCATCGTCTCAGCCCAAAATCTCCTTAAGCTGATAAGCAACTTCAGCAAAGTCTCAGAATACAAAACCAACGTGCAAAAATCACAGGCATTACAATATGCCAATAACAGACAAACAGAGAGCCAAATCATGAGTGAACTCCCATTCACAATTGCTTCAAAGAGAATAAAATACCTAGGAATACAACTTACAAGGGATATGAAGGACTTCCTCAAGGAGAACTACAAACCACTGCTCAACGAAATAAAAGAGGACACAAACAAATGGAAGAACATTCCATGCTCATGAATAGGAATAATCAATATCGTGAAAATGGCCATACTGCCCAAGGTAATTTATAGATTCAATGCCATCCCCATCAAGCTACCAATGACTTTCTTCACAGAATTGGAAAAAACTGCTTTAAAGTTCATATGGAACCAAAAAAGAGCCCACATTGTCAAGACAATCCTAAGCCAAAAGAACAAAGCTGGAGGCATCACACTACCTGACTTCAAACTACACTACAAGGCTACAGTAACTAAAACAGCATGATACTGGTACCAAAATAGATATAGAGACCAATGGAACAGAACAGAGGCCTCAGAAATAACACCACACATCTACAACCATCTGATCTTTGACAAACCTGACAAAAACAAGAAATGAGGAAAGGATTCCCTATGTAATAAATGGTGCTGGGAAAACTGGCTAGCCATATGTAGAAAGCTGAAATTGGATCCCTTCCTTACACCTTATACAAAAATTAATTCAAGATGGATTAAAGACTTAAATGTTAGACCTGAAACCATAAAAACCCTAGGAAAAAACATAGGCAATACCACTCAGGACATAGGAATGGGCAAAGACTTCATGTCTAAAACACCAAAAGCAATGGCAACAAAAGCCAAAATTGACAAATGGGATCTAATTAAACTAAAGAGCTCTGCACAGCCAAAGAAACTACCATCAGAGTGAACAGGCAACCTACAGAATGGGAGAAAATTTTTGCTATCTACTCGTCTGACAAAGGGCATTAATATCCACAATCTACAAAGAACTCAAACAAATTTACAAGGTAAAAAAAACAAACAATCCCGTCATAAAGTGGGTGAATGATATGAACAGACACTTCTCAAAAGAAGACATTTATGCAGCCAATAGACACATGAAAAGATGCTCATCATCACTGGTCATCAGAGAAATGTAAATCAAAACCACAATGAGATACCATCTCACACCAGTTAGAATGGTGATCATTAAAAAGTCAGGAAACAATAGGTGCTGGAGAGGATGTGGAGATATAGGAACACTTTTACACTGTTGGTGGGACTGTAAACTAGTTCAACCATCATGGAAGACAGTGTGGTGATTCCTCAAGGATCTAGAACTAGAAATACCATCTGACCCAGCGATTCCATTACTGGGTATAGACCCAAAGGATTATAAATCATGCTGCTATAAAGACACATGCACACGTATGTTTATTGTGGCGCTATTCACCATAGCAAAGACTTGGAACCAACCCAAATGTCCATCAATGATAGACTGGATTAAGAAAATGTGGCACATATACACCATGGAATACTATGCAGCCATAAAAAAGGATGAGTTCATGGCCTTTGTAGGGACATGGATGAAGCTGGAAACCATCATTCTGAGCAAACTATCGCAAGGACAGAAAACCAAACACCACATGTTCTCACGCATAGGTGGTAATTGAACAATGAGAACACTTGGACACAGGAAGGGGAACATGACACATTGGGGCCTGTCATGGGGTGGGGGGAGTGGGGAGGGATAGCATTAGGAGATATACCTAATGTAAATGACGAGTTAATGGGTGTGGCACACCAACATGGCACATGTATACATATGTAACAAACCTGCATGTTGTGCACATGTACCCTAGAACTTAAAGTATAATAAAAAACAAGAAAAAAAGAAAGAAAGAAAATCTCCAAGCTTACAGCATTAGAGAGTTTGGGTTTGCTTACTTTCTTTAGTCTGTAAATCTGTGCTAGGCTATGAAGACACACCTTCATCATAGATACAGGAACTTCCATGGAACTGGTGCTAAATTAACGGTTTCAAGTAATTTATAAAGAAGAAATTTCCACTCTATCGATTCTGCAAGTTTAACATTCCACAAAACGAAACATATTTTAAATGGTGTGTAAAAATATTTATGTAATAAAATTAAGAGTACAAAAAAAGGTTTTTATAAATTTTCCTAATTTAGGTGTGCTTCTCTAAATGCTCTAAAGATGCTGAAAATTAAATTGATAAGCTTAATGAACCAAGCCATCAACTGTCATTATATACAGCCACACTAGCACACAATAGGAACACTGTAGAATATGTTTTGACTTACTTTCATTTATTGTAACAGTGCAACAATTACTTTAGCATCTCAGATTCTAACTTTGTGAAATGTCTTTTGTAATGCCAACTTGGGTAACACAATTATATTCTGTAACCTTGTTCTTTCCCAATATAGTTCTGATTTTTTTTAAATGCTGCTCTCATTGTAGTATAAAAAGGCCACGTTAACAGCCATCTCTTTTCTTGTTTATTAGCTAAAACACTTTGAATTTCAACCTTCCTCCAATAGCTCACAGGAGCCTTCAGGGCTACTTTTGCTCCCTTGAGTTAATTTTAATGTATGAAATAAAGTATAAGTCATTTAAGCTATGTTAATTAGCTAAAACTTCAACAGGGTTCTGAAAGAAATTAGAAGGGTAGAAAAATAAAACTACCTATAGATAAGTAAAAACTGTGATATTTCAAAGTAAAAAGTACAAATCAGTCTCGGGGAGGAGAGGGCATGTCCCTTCTTGAAGTCATTGATAATTTCAACTATTTTTTTACTTCTACCAAAAACAACCCTTACTGAATTAACAAAAGTGCAGAGGAAGATTAAATGGTTGAGATCCCAAAAAATGTATGCGTCTAGATAACATTCAACACCCCCAAACCAACTTCAATCTTCTTTTAGTTCCCTTCAAGCCAATAAACACTTACATTTTGTTCAAAATAATACCCTAGGCATTCAGGAAATAAATACAAATAAGCTCCAATATGGCGATAAGAGAAATACACAACTAGTTGCAACATAAAAGGCAGAATGATAACTGTTTACACTTACATAAGTACAAAGAAAGTGCTGCCAAAATTGCAAACATTCACAAGGATTAAGTAGGACTTCCAAGAAGAGCCTTTAAGAACACATAATTTTCTACCAGAAGAGACAGAAGGGAGGTATGTAAGCCAGGGAAAGAAAATTGTGTGCAAAGGGGCAGAGACAAAAATTTGTTTTGTCTGAAAGTAGCAGATAGTCAAACTTAAAAAACTGTGGGGTAAAAAGAGGAAATAGGGTGAGAAGGCCAAGAAATAGGTTGCATCTTAAATAAAAATTATAAAAGTCAATGAGTTAATATTTAATGTAATAAGTGACAGAAAATGAAAACACAGCACGCCCAAAGTAGAGAAGCCTTTGCCCATCAACCTGCCTCTCCACCATCTGTATTTTTTACCTCAGTGACTAACACCTCTAAACTGAAGCAGAAACCAAGAGGTCATCTGGGCTACTCTCTCTCTCATATTCCTCTCCAAGTCCTTGTCATCCATGACACAGAAATGGGGCATCATTCTCTGCCCCATTCACCAATCTATCAATATGAAGAGGGGCGTGCAATGATTCTGCCCTCGTTAAGTCTTTCATGAAGCCTCTCCTGAAAGGTCTCACTGCCTCCACACCAGCCCTACATTCCCACTAGAGCTGTCTCTTGAAAATGCAAATCTGTCATACTTGCATTATCTGTAGGCTACTTGCTGCCTACAAGCAAAGTCCAAACTCTTTAGCGCAGCTTTTGAGGCAATTTTGATCTCACTCCTGACTAAATGTTCATTCTCATCTTCTATTTGTGGAGTTTGACGACAAACTACTTGTTAGGCTCAGAACAGGAAATGTTCAGCAACCTCAGCCTGGGGTGACTCCCACCCCTCACAGCTCCTTGTTCATAGCTCTTGCCTCACTCATTATACTGTTCTGTAATTAGCTGTTAACATATTGCCTCCTCTGCTCTACCACAAACTCAATAAGGGCAGGGGCCATGCTTGACTCATCCTAATAACCCAGAGCCAGCGTACTGTAAAAAATAAACAAACAGTGGTTGATTTCATGAAAAAAAAAGGAATGAAACCATACATTTTAGAAGCCTTTAAATCAAGAATCACAATGTTCAGTGATTCATACAAGATTACCAAAAGAATGGGTTGCTACAGCAAAATTGAAGTTTAGTGATAGCACATGGCAGCTTTCATTAAAAGGAAGTCCTTAATGTGGGATTTTCTGCCATATCTCCTGCCTAGTTTAGTTGGGGTCTGATCAGTTCAATGTGATCTAGAACCAAGTATATTATATTCAGTCTTTTTTTGCCCCCCACCAACAAAAAAGACAGGTTACATAATTCATTTTCAAACTACAAATAAAAAGGGCTGGCACATCCTTCTTAATACCGATTTTTTCATTTTTTTCAATCCTTTTGTTAGTTTTCTAGGGCTGCTGTAACAAAATACCACAGACTGGGTGGCTTAAGCCAGGCGTCCCCAACCTTTTTGGCACCAGAGACCCATTTTATGGAAGACAACTTTTTCCACAGACCAGGGTGGGGTAGGTGGTTTTGTGTTCAGAGTTGGTTCCTTCTGGTGGGTTTGTGGTCTCACTGACTTCAAGAACGGAGCCACTGACCTTCGCAGTGAGTGTTACAGCTCTTAAAGATGGCACAGACCCAAAGAGTGAGTGCTAGCAAGATTTACTGTGAAGAGTGAAAGAACAACACTTCCACAGCATAGAAGGGGACCCAACCCAGTTGCTGCTGGTTGGGGTGGCCAGCTTTCATTCCCTTATTTGTCCCCACCCATGTCCTGCTGATTAGTCCATTTTACAGAGCATTGATTGGTCCATTTTACAGAGTGCTGATTGGTCCATTTTACAGAGTGCTGATTGGTGCATTCTAAAAACCTCTAGCTAACTACAGAGAACTGATTGGTGTGTTTTCACAGAGCACTGATTGGTGCTTTTTAAACCTCTAGCTAGCTACAGAGTGCTGATTGGTGTGTTTTTCCACAGCACTGATTGGTGCATTTTACAAACCTCTAGCTAGCTACAGAGCACTGATTGACGCATTTTACAATCCCCTCATAAGACAGGAAAGTTCTCCAAGTCCCCACTCAACCCAAGAAGTCTAGCTGGCTTCACCTCTCAGTTTCAGGATGATTCAAGTACATTACATTTATTGTGTATTTCATATCATTATTACATTGTAAGATATATATGAAAGAACTATACAACTCACCGTAATGTACAATCAGTGGAAGGCTTGAGCTTGTTTTCCTGCAACTAGACAATCCCATCTGGGAGTGATGGCAGATCATCAGGCATTAGATTCTCATAAGGAGTGGGCAACCTATATCACAATAGGGTTCGCTCTCCCATGAGAATCTAATGCTGCTGCTGATCTGACAGGAGGAAAGCTCAGGCAGTAATGCAAGCAATGGGGGTGGGGGGGTGTCTGTAAATACAAATGAAGGTTCTTTTGCTCACCCATCCACTGCTCATCTCCTGCTGTGCAACCCAGTTCCTAACAGGCCATGGACATGCACCAGTTGGGGTACTCAACTGGTACTGGCACTGGAGTCCTGGGGGTTGGGACCCCTGGGTTAAACAACAGAAATTTATTTTCTTACAGTTCTGGAAGTTAGAAGTCCAAGACCAAGTTGTCACCATGTTTGGTTTCTCCTGAGGTCTCACTCCTTGGCTATCAGGTGGCTGTCCTCTCTCTGTGTCCTCACATGTATGCACACAACCACAGTGTCTTTCCCTGTACATCCTAATCTCCTCTTCTGATAAGGACACCAGTCATATTGGATTAGGGCCCACCCAAATGACCCCATTTTAATTTAATTACTTCTATATCCAAAGGCCTATCTCCAAATGCAGTCACATTCTGAGAAACTGGGGTTAGGGCTTCAATATGTGAATCTGGGGGTAGGGAATGACACAATTCGACCCATAACAATCTTTACCACAAGTGATACAAAAAGTGTAAAACAACCACAGCCTTTTTAAAAATATAATTTAGGGTTTTGTTTGTTTGTTAGATAAACAACCACAGATAACATAAGCCATTACTCCAAGCTCTTGAGGGACAGTAACAAAGCACACGTAGATCCCTCTCCAATTCCACCAGCCCTCTGTGCCATGCAGATGGCATAACAAAGCAAAGAGATTAACATGTCAAACACATAAGCAGCTGTAGCTAAATATCCTAATCCAAGAAATACACTTACTCCTGGATAAATATGAAGCTAAACACAACTAGGAAAAGACCACATGCTGAGAATAATACCAAATTACTTTCTTCTAGTTTTTACCTAACCGCTTACCATCCAAAAACAAACAAGTTTGGACTTTACCATTCATTTATTCAACAAATATTGATGGTGCCCCTATACTGTGCCAGGAGAACATGGCAATGAGCCTCATTCTAAGGAGGGGGGGGACAGAGAACAAACAAATACATAAATAATTGTGTAACACAATAGCAGGTATTCTTTTTCTTTTTTTTTTTTTTTTTTTTTTTTTTGAGACAGAGTCTCACTCCATCACCCAGGATAGAGTGCAGTGGGCAGTGGTGCTATCTTGAGTCACTGCAACCTCTGCCTCCTGGGTTCAAGCGATTCTCATGCCTCAGCCTCCCAAGTAGTTGGCATTACAGGTGCCTGCCACCACGTCCGGCTAATTTTTGTGTTTTTAGTAGAGATGGGGTTTCACCGATGTTGGCCGGGCTGGTATCAAACTCCTGACCTCAAGTGATCCACCTGCCTCGGCCTCTCAAAATGCTCAGATTACAGGCATGAGCCACTGTGCCTGGCCAATAGTAAGTATTGACAGATGCTATGAGGAAAGTGAAGAAGGGTAAGAAAACAAAGAGTGAAGGAGAAGGGCTACTTTAGACTGCATATTAGGGAAAGCATCTCTGATTAAGTAAGAAGGACCCAAGAAATAGAAGAATAAGACATTTAAATATCTGGAGGAAAACTTCCCTAACAGAAGAAACAAGTGCAAAGGTTCCAAAACAAGAGCTTGATTGTTGTATTGCAGGAGCAGTAGGAAGGCTGGTATTGAGGCATCAAATTGTGCAGGCCTTGTAGATCACCACTAACACTCTCAATTCTATTATGACTGGAAGTTACTGAAGTGCTTGACACAGGATCTGACCCAAAATTTTAAAGCATCATTCTAAATGCTGTATGCAAAACAGACTAGAGAGTGGGCAAGGATGGGATGAGGAATAGAAAAAGGGAAAGCAGTTAGGAGTCCATTGCTGTAGCACAAGTGAAGACCACACTGGCTTCTTTGAGGAAGCAGTGGCGGAGTTAAGAAGTGACAGAATTTTGGTATATTCTGAAATGTCAACAAAGTTTGCTGACAGATTGGATATGGATTATGAAAGCAATATGGCATCAAGGATGACTCTCCGGCATATGGCCTGGGCAACTGAGTAAATGGAGGTAATATTTACTAGTTGAGGAAAGTAAAGAGACATGAGTAGGAAGGGAAATCAAGAGTTGATGGATTACCATGGCACCAGCCATGTTAAATTTGCCTTTTAGAGTTGCTAAAGTGGAGACTAGTACACAATTCTATAATTGAAAGAGGTAAAAGTTGGAGACATGTTTTGTATAAGTTACCTTTTCAATTTAATTGTTCACTTATCAGTAGTTTTGCTGATCTTACCAAAATTGCAAAGATGTTTGGGGAAAAAAATTTTTTTAATCAGAGATTGAATGAGATCTCTTAAAAACAATGTGTAACTGGAGAAGAAGTCAGGACTGAGCTTTGAGAAACCCCAAAAATTAGGTGTAGTATTTCTCAGGAAACCCAACCATTAACAAATTAATTCTAGGATATGTAGATTTTGTCATTTCAAACGTTATTATTATTTAGAGAAAATGCCTGTTTTTTGAAACTAAATTTAATAGTTGTTTTTTAACTTTTATTTTAAGTTCAGGGGTACATGTGCAGGTTTGTTAAATAGGTAAACTCATGTGATGAAAAGTTGTTGTACAGATTATTTCATCACTCAGGTATTAAGCCTAGCACTCAATAGTTATTTTTCCTGATTCTCTCCCTCCACCCTCTTGTAAGCCCCAGTGTCTGTTGTTTCCCTCTATGTGTCCAGGAGTTTTCATCATATAGCTTCTACTTATAAGTGAGCACATGTGGTATTTGCTTTTCTGTTCTTGCATTAGTTTGTTAAAGATAATGGCCTCCAGTTCCTTCCATGTTCCTGCAAAGGACATGATCTCATTCTTTTTTTTTTTTTTTAATGACAGCATAGTATTCCATGGTGTATATATCCCACATTTTCTTTATCCTGTATACCACTGATGTACATTTAGGTTGATTCCATGACTTTGCTATTGTGAATTGTGCTGCAATAAACATGCATGTGCATACGTCTTTATGGTAGAATGATTTATATTACTCCGGGTATATATCCAGTAATGGGATTACTGGGTCAAATGGTAGTTGTATTTAGGTCTTTGAGGAACTGCCACACTGTTTTCCACAATGGTTGAACTAACTAACATTCCCACCAACAGCGTATAAGCATTCCTTTTTCTCTGCAACCTCTCCATCATCTTTTTTTTCCTTTTACTTTTTAATAATAGCCATCTAACTGGTTTGAAATGTTATCTCATTGTGGTTTTGAGCTGCATTTCTCTAACGATCAGTGATATTGAGCTTTTTTCATATGTTTGTTGGAAAAATGCCTGTTTTATACAGATCAAAAATTCAAATTCAGTTTTAAAAATGTAATGTAGATCATAGAGTCTCCTTTTCTACAAATATTTCAAAAAATGAGAAGAAAAACTATAGATATTAAATTAAGCAAACTAAAGAGAAATTATATTCATGCTATAATTTGTTCCTAAATCAAGCAACTAGTCATTCTGGTAAATCAATAATTAATAGTTTATAGGACAGTACTGATTCAAAGAAATGTTGAATAAGAAAAAGCAAAAACCAACTTTTTTCCATCAATAACCTTTGACTGCTTAAAGGAAACAAAATAAAAAGTAAAAAATCCAATCATACCAAAGATGACTCTAAAATAAATAAGTCGACTGCACATGTAATATCTTAGACATGTTCACATAATCTCTTGGTCCGTCCAGTCCCGCATTCCACTTCCAGCAGTGACTGATGGTAGAATGTGGTTATGACTCCTAATTATGTACTCCAGAATTGTTTGATAATCATTTGCAATCCTATCAACCATAAGTTGAAAACTATGCCAATATTCTATCATTTGTGTTTGCTTTGCCAATACAAACTTAGAAAGTTTTATCTGCATTTCCCTCCCACTATCTGCTGCCAGATTCCCTTTTTCACATCTACCTTAGACCATCAGATTTATTCTTTCTTCTTCTCTTCTAACACAAAACTCCATTTTATTGAAGATATCCAGGAGAAAATATACATAGCTACTTGCTCATCATGATGAATATGATAATAAACATTAAGCAAAAAGATCATCAAAGATAATGATTAGATTTGCTGAAGATTTTTACAGCAACCAAAATATGATTTAAATATAGCTCATCAGCAAATTAAATACTTATATTCAGTTTAAGATTGATTAGGCTGTATCCACCTCATTTGTTAGAACTGTCTCTAAGTCAATAAAGTCATTTTGTCTCATTGTCTTGGGCAAAAATTAAATACCAGTCGCCCATCTTGAATCTTATTAGCCAGCACTTGATCTTTGATGTCCCAAAGTCCCTTCTTTTGTCAATATGGAACCTTCCATAACCAAGGTGAAGCCAAGAGACTTATTGTCTAGGGATAAAGACAGCAGACAGAACAAAGATACCATGTAACATCTTTGAGTTTCAAAGCTGATTTTCTTAAGCTCTCAAGCAAGAAAACAATTGTGAAGCTGGAGGCATCATACTACATGACTTCAAAATTTACTATAAAGCTATGTTAACCAAAACAGCATGGCACTGACATACAAGCAGACATATAAAACAATGGAATAGAATAGAGAACCCAATACCAAATCCATACATTTATATTCAACTGATTTTTGACAAAGGCACCAAGAACACTCATTGGAGAACGGACAGTTTCTTCAATAAATGGTGCTAGGAAAACTGGATATCCGTATACAGAAGAATGAAATAAGACCCCTATCTCTCACCACATTCAAAAATCACCTCAAATGGACTAAAGATTTAAATGTAGGACCAAAAACTATGAAACTAGTAGAAGAAAACACAGAAAATCATTGTCTAAATCCTTTTGGCTCTCATTTAGCAAAAGGTAGATCTGATAGACTAGATCACAGTTTTACGATGAAGATGTGGTCAGACAGGAAAAAGAAGTGTGGACTACTGGAAGAAGGGTCTCAGAAACAAGTCAGACACATTTTATTTCCCTTCTCTGGGCTTCACCCAGATTGAAAGCTGTATTACCTCTCAACTAATACAGTTAGTTGGGAAACACAGAAAGCAGAGGAATTTTTATTCCATTTATATTCAAGACTTTGAAACAAAATTGTTTTATGAGCTCCCCTGCACAAAACTTCAGGGGTAGCTACAGTGTAATCTTGCCATCACAATATAAACAGGTAGAGAGAAGGTGAACTTAGCTTTCTTAAATCAATCTTGATTCCCATGAGGCTTAGATGAAACCCAGAACATCCTAGATACCATGAAGAACAATCAAAATGATGCTATGTTGAAGAGCAGTGGGCCTGCCCTGAGTTCACCATGGTGAAGAGCCAAGTGATCTAACAGAGTCTGAGGGTAAATAGATAATGCCAGATACCGGATGGAGGATGTAGCTGGTGAGAGATAACAACGTGCTAGCAGCCCTCACTCACGGCGCCTCCTCCGCCTCGGCCTCCGCTCTGGTCGTGCTTGAACAGTCCTTCAGCCCACCACTGCACTATGGGAGCCCCTCTCTGGGCTGGCCGAGGTGGGAGCCAGCTCCCTCTGCTTGCAGGAAGGTGTGTAGGGACAAGGGTGGGCAGGAAGCAGGGCTGCACAAGCGTTGGCGGGCCAGTGCAAGTTCTGAGTGGGTGCGGGCTTGGCGGGCCCAGCACCGGAGCAGCCGGCCAGTGCTGCTGGCCCCACGCAGTGAGGGGCTTAGCACCCAGGCCAGCAGCTAAGGAGGGTGCGCCTGGTCCCCGAGCACTGCCAGCCCACCCATGCCATGCTCAAATTCTCACCATGCCCGAGCCCCCCTGACCGGCTCCTGTGCAGCCTGCAGCACCCCGACCCACCAACCACCCAAGGGCAGCCAGCTCCAGCCACAGACCCCTGTGGAATCCACTAGGTGAAGCCAGCTGGGCTCCTGAGTCAGGTGAAGATTTGGAGAACTTTTATATCTAGCCAGAGGATTGTAAATGTACCAATCAGCACTCTGTGTCTAGCTCAAGGTTTGTAAATGCACCAATCAGCACCTTGTCAAAACAGACCAATTAGCTCTCTCTAAAACGGACCTATCAGCTCTCTGTAAAATGGACCAATCAGCTCTCTGTAAAATGGACCAATCAGCAGGATGTGGGTGGGGTCAGATAAGGGAATAAAAGCAGGCTGCTGGAACCAGCAGTGGTAACCCGCTCAGATTCTCTTCCATGCTGTCGTAGCTTTGTTTTTTCACTGTTTCTAATAAATCTTGTTGCTGTTAACTGTTTAGGCTGGGGCCGGCTTTATGAACTGTAACGCTGCCCGGTAGGGATGAACAACTCCAGACGTGCCGCCTTAAAGAGCTGTAACACTCACTGCGAAGATCTGCAGATTCACTTCTGAAGCCAGTGAGACTATGAACCCACCAGAAGAAAAAAACTCCAGACACATCTGAACATCCAAAGGAACAAACTCCAGACACATCATCTTTAAGAACTGTAACACTCCCCGCGAGAGTCTGCGTCTTCATTCTTGAAGTCATGGAGACCAAGAACCCACCAATTCCGGACACACCAGGCCTTGGAATCTGAAGCACCATCAGGGGCCAAAGTGAGGTTAAAGCGTTCTGGAGAAACCACAGACCCTAGCCAAGCTACAAAAGAACATTCTACAAATCATATAAGGACATCAAGAAATGTACAGAGGTGCCCACAAGGTGACCATACGTGGGGCTTATCACTCCCTCAAAGGTCACTAGTGCAGAGAGCCTTCCAAACTAGGCACTCTGCAGGCATTAAGTGCCCAAAGGTGCCCACATGGTTCCAAAGGCCACATCTCCCACCGTGAGCTCATATAAGCAACACCGTCAACCCAATCACCTGTTTTAGAGCATTTTATCTAAAAAGACAGCATTTACCAAAAGGGACTGTTTACATTGTTGAATCACTTTAGTTTGCCATTTTATTAGCTTAAATAGAAGGCATTTATTCCAATTCCCAGTAGGTAGGAGTTTATGAGGAATGTCAGATCACTTATGAAAGATAAACTAAAGTGTACTGTGGGAAAACTTGTAATCCCCTAGAAGTACAAAATGGAAAGCTACGTTAAATGTTTATTTCCATTATATGATGCATCCTAATTTCAGAAATGGTAAAAAATGTGAGGTGGACAATGTGGGAAAATGTTTAAATTAAAGAAATATGGTATCTTGCAAATCAAGATTGAGAATGCAAACTGTTTCCTAAAAGAAAAGACTTATCTGAAAAAAACACATTTATTAAGCCTTAATTTTTATTTAATGTATACAGCTTTCACTACTGTGTATATATACACACATATATATATGTGTATGTATATACACACAGAAATGTGGATATCTATGTATTCTAACTCAGCTATAACGAGGTTAAAAAGGCATAGAAAGGGCACCATTTTAGGGCAAGCTTTGGGCTAAGAAGCAGAGCCATGCTCACTACTGGCTGATATCATGACCAACATAACAGTTCTGACATTGTAATCACCTGGGAGCTTTAAAAATTATTGTCTAGTCCTACTTCCAGAGATTCTGATTTAACTGGTTTTGTGTAAGGCATCAGGACTTTTAAGAGCTCCCCAGGAAATTTTATTGTGCAGCCAGGGTTTAAAACCACTGGGCTAACAATCTCAACAATAACAGGGATTTTCTGAATTGCCTACGTAGTACTCTTCCTCCAAGTAAGCCTTCTGTGTCTCCCATAGGGCTTGGCCACAAACAACTCCATCATACTTTATCTCACTGGGGGCTCTCAATTGTGTGTGAGATATTGCCCATTTCCTACTCTTCCTTAACCAGTGAGTGCAGAGTAGCTCCATTTGAGAAAATGATCAGTCTAGGCCAGACGCGGTTGCTCACACCTGTAATCCCAGCACTTTGGGAGGCTGAGGCAGGCGGATCACAAGGTCAGGAGTTTGAGATCAGCCTGGTCGACATGGTGAAACCCTATCTCTACTAAAAATACAAAAAATTAGCTGGGTGTGGTAGTGCACACCTGTAGTCCCAGCTACTCAGGAGGCTGAGGCAGAAGAATTGCTTGAACCTGGGAGGCAGAAGTTGCAGTGAGCCAAGATGGAGCCACTGCACTCCAGCCTGGGCAGCACAGCTAGACTTCATCTCAAAAAAAAAAAAAAAAAAAGAAAAAGAAAAAGAAAATGGTCAGTCTAGAACCAGGGCCTTCCAAGACATAAAAGGGGCACCATTTTACATCTCAGGGGCCAAATCTGGCCTCTTGTCTATTTTGGTAAATAAGAAAATTTTATTGAAACACAGCCACACTCATGTGTTTACATATTATCTAAGCTTGCTTTCACATTACAGCAACAGCAGAGTACTTGCAATAGAGACCCTATGATCCCCAAAACTGAAACTATTTACTGTCTAGACCCATACAGTTTTGTTTGCCAACCACTAGTCTAGAGTCACAGAGTTTTCAAGCTGCAACAGTATCTCCTAAGACAAGTTAGATCTCCTGAAATAGCCCAGGGGAGTCTATGAAGGGTAGAGTCAGACCTTGAGCAGTGACAATGGCCACATCTGGGGAGATATGGACTCTTCTATACTTTCAGCCAGCTGAAGCACAATTGCTCCTACCAATCTATTAATAGCGTTTTCCACTAAAAGGGCAGGTGTATCTGGGCTTATCAGTCTACATCACCTGGCTGCCCACGCAATCAGTTTATAAAAGAACAATTACATCCTGAAGCTAAGTTAGAAGTGGGTATCTATGGAATCAGTCTGAATTCATGGAGGAAAAGATGAGCTGCGATTGAAAGATAAGGTATTAACAGAAACAGAGTGAACTGGGGTTGGTTGGAGAACCCTGAAAAAGAGGGGAACAACGTTAAAGTGAAGCAAATCACAGCCTAATAGGATAAAAGGTCTAGGAGGCAAGCTGAGAAGAAGTGAAGCACATACAGTGAATGGCACCTACCCACAGATCATCTCAAAGCTACCAGTTTCTGCTAGTGGGGGCCTCCTTGTATCCTTGCCATGCACGCTCCCACTGGACTTGCACTATTTTAATCAATTAGCTATAGCTTTTCTTATCCTTATTTTAATTTAATGAATGACTTCCTTCTTCTCCACTATTTTTGTCTTAAGAAATACTATAGCCTAGCCATTTTCCCATGAGAGTAGTTTTCTGGCAGTAAAATAACGCAGAAATTGAAGAATTCACTTTATTAGAATCAACTCAGCTATACTGAATCACCTTAAACTTTAAAACATTACTGAGGCAGAATTAAGTTTATTTCTTCATCCTACCATAAAAATAACATCTTTATACTTATTAAGCCTTAAGCCTATTAGTATTTAAAAGACACTTAATTTACTAACTTTTAAGGTTACTCGTTGAGGTTATAGTCAAAACTCCAATATGGGCTTACAAGGTACCCTACAAGAATACTCTATGTGTGCAGACTTCCTTTTGAGATTTCCTTGGAAGCTTCAAGATTAATTCTGATACAAATTCTATTCATAGAATAATCAGCAAGAGTACAAAAAAGCTTGGAGGTAAAACCAAGAAAGCATAAGTAAATGGCATCATGCTTATTCAAAATGACCTATAGAAATGACAGAAAGCAACCACAAACAAAACTTGAATTCTTTTCTGAAAGAAACAAAGGAAATTATATTCTAGGAGGCTAAGAAGCCAAAGGGGGCAGACACGTTCTCTCCCTGCTACCTGAAAGCCAATCAAATCTGTTTGTAGAGCAGTGGAAAATTAACAATTTGGGCATCTAGGCATCTCTTTGCATAAATTGATATATATGAATGCTTGCTGCCTTTAGAGGGGGTTGTGGTCAAGGAGATTAGAAAGGAATTATGTTGAGAGTGGGGTGTAGCAGAGAGTTTCTTCAGAGGAGCCAGGCAGGAAAGAAAAACATAGCGCTTGGAAAAGCTAGGACTAACGACTCCCCATGCAGTCACTAGGACTGGCCTTCACTCTAATAAGGAGAGGGGAGAGAGCAGAGAAGAAGCTGAAAGAGATCATTTTCATAGGAATTGTGCGTGACTCCAGGTGCAATCATTGCTTCAGTGGGGCGCATATGACAGAGTGCAGCACAGAATTGGGAAGAGAGGCATTCTCCCCTCTTTTGTAGGAGCCTAGCGCTGTTCTACTACCTTGAGGATTGGCAGCTGAAGGAGACCAGGGAATTTCACCCCAAAATATGGTACCCTGGTACGTTTATTATCATTATTATTACTATTATTTTGAGATGGAGTTTCACTCTTGTTGCCCAGGCTGGAGTGCAATGGTGCAATCTCGGCTCACCGCAACCTCCATCTCCCAGGTTCAAGCGATTCTCCTGCCTCAGCCTCCTGAGTAGCTGGGATTAGATTACAGGCATGTGCCATCACAGCTGGCTAATTTTTTGTATTTTCAGTAGAGACAGGTTTCTCCATGTTAGTAAGGCTGGTCTCAAACTCCTGACCTCAGGTGATCTGCCTGCCTCAGCATCCCAAAGTACTGGGATTACAGGCATGAGCCACTACGCCCGGCCGTTTATTTTAAATTAAACACCCATGGGGACTAGCAGACACTGGAAGAAGCTTTACTCTGATACTCCCTTATCTACCTAATGTCCAGACTTGCCAAAGAAAAAAACAATTATTTCTGGTCTCTTCTCTGAGTTCTCATCAATTTATTAATAACTCCAATCACAGGCAGGTAGACTGAAGTCTGTCAACACACCTCGACAGACATTTGCCAAAAACCATGCTCTGCGGGCCCAATAAACTTTGTCCCAGGCCATTGTATGTTCTCCCAGCCCACTGAATTCCCCTAAAAATCATTCACTACACCCCAAGTTGACACATTTCCCCCATCTCCCCTCCTCTATGAAAAAATGGTATATAAGCATCTGTACCCCATTGGGTTATGAGGTAATCATTCTCCTACTATTCCCCTATGTTATGCACATTGAAATAAATTTTGTATGTTAATCTGCCTCTTGTCAGTTGATTTTTCAGCAAAACTTCAGAGGGCAAAGAGGAAACATTCCCTTTGTCCTTACAGATTTGGCATTGTGGGCAGGATAACCAAAACTGCTCTGCTTCTCTAGAAGTTGCAGTCAAGGGAACACGGGACCTGACAGGCGAACAGAAATTCTTACCAGTCAGACTCCCAGTCTCTCTCTCTGCAGAATCTGGTCAAGCAGATGAGAAAAATCAGTTTGTCTCTTTTTCCTTTCCAAATTTAAGATTAATGGGAGAAAAGCATTTGTATGACTACTCTTAGGTGTAATGACTGGTATATTTTTGCTATAAATATTCATATTGTCTGATCCTTTTCCTCACAGAAATAGTCTTTATTTTTTCCTTTGTCTTTCTGTAAAGAGTCCCTCTTGTTTTATGTCCTTGAGAGCTTGACTTTTGACCAAGTAGAAGCCCTATCTCTTGGTCTCTGCCATCCAGTGGGCATGATTTTTGGGTCACATCCAGTGGCCAGCCTAAAAGGACTAGGAACCCTGAGGCACCTAAGATATTAAGCAGTACAGTCTGTTCCAAATGTGCCAAGCTCTCAGCAACGTTTTTGTTAAATGAGAAATCCCATCCATAAGGGACTTTTGTTGTCCTAACTCTTGTTGCCTGGTTAGTCCTGGAAAGTCCAATCCCAGGAGGACCTACTCAGTGTCACAGATTAAGAGATCTGTGACTGGCACCCCTCCCTCTTCAATACTGGAGGCACCATATAACAAACACCTCCTCAACCATCTATGACAAGTGTCCCTTGCTATATTAGACTATTTCTGAAAGTGAATTTTGAGGGAATCATGAGGACTACATCATCTTCCCATTTTTATACTAACACTTATACTGTCCATGATAGTCTAAACCTGGAAAGCTACCTCTGAGACTTTCCATGAAAATGGCTCATTAACTTGAGTCACTTACAGAATAACTAAATTGGCTGTACTTAAAACTTTTTTAGAGAGCGCTTGTCTTAAACAGCTATCTTTTTTGTACCTATTTTTTTAAATATGAAAGGAATATAGCCTTAGAAATTCTCTTAGTAAGATTTTTAAAACATAAATCATATTCAAAGGAAACTTAAAATCCTCTACACTCAAATTACCTGCTTTGGATCCATCTAGGATCTGCAAAAAGGCACTCTGGCCTGTGTTCTAATGGCTAGGATTCTACTGTTTTATTGCCACAGCTCAAGTTTGATTTCTAGTCAGGGAACCAGTCCCTTGGAGATGTAAATCCTTTAACTCAGGGGAAAAAGGAAACATTTATAAAAATTAGTTTGAGGGTTGGGCACGGTGGCTCATGCCTGTAATCCCAGCACTTTGAGAGGCTGAGGCAGGAGGATCATTTGAGCCCAGGAGTTTGAGACTAGCCTGAGACAGATTCCTTCTCTATAAAAAAAAATTTTTTAAGTTAGCCAGATGTGGTGGCATGCACCTGTAGTCTCAAATACTCAGGAGACTGAGACAGGAGGATGGCTTGAGCCCAGAGGTCAAGACTGCTGTGAGCCATGATTGCACCACTTCACTTCAGCCTGGGCAACAGAGCAAAACCCTGTCTCAAAAAAAAAGTCTGAATTACATGTTTTGAATCTATATTTGTGTGACCCTTGACTTTTTGGGGTACACATTTTTCATTGATCTATTTCCCTTCCATGGACAGTTATGTTCCTGTTCATCACTAAGTCTCTATTTTCTTCCAGATGTCTTTGTGGGGTGGCTCTGGATCTTGTGAAGACTGCTTCTTTGTACCTCTTTGGAGATGTCTTGTGCTCCCTTGGTTAAACCATAAAAGGTTTTATGGTTCTGAATCAGTTGGTAGTTACCTTTGGTTGAAAAGAAAAAAAAGAAATTGAAGTTCAGATAAATAAAGTTTACTTCTCCTTCCTTTCCCTACCTCTGATATACATGAAGAGATCTAGATGGGACTTCGAGTGACCCTGAAGCCCCTTGAGAACTACAACAAAAAGGTACCACTGACTTCCTGTTTTGGGGTTCTCTGTTTTCCTCATGGAGCCTCAAAAGTCGTGAATGGGTTCCTCTCAGATCTAAAAGCTCTACTCTTTTTTGCATTAAACTCCCTCATCTATTTGGCTTTTGTATACATACATGTATATGTGTGTGTTGTATATTGTGTCTACATGTATGTATTTGTCTACACATCTGTTTGCATATTATCTACATGATACCAAATTGACTTATAAATAAATGAGTACCCATAAATTAAATAACTAGCCCAAAACTTTTCAAGTTCCCTTGACTTTAATAAATCTTTGGTAAATAAAGGTAGCTTTTAAATTGCTAGTAAAACTAAAATGTCTTCAAATTTTAATTTAGACATTTTTGTCTAGGTCTACTAGTCACACAGGTTTATGTTTCTCTGTTAGATGTTTTAAGGTCGTAAAACTGTTGTTTCTGTGATATTCTTGACATTTTCTTAATTTGTATATAAACTAAAGCTGTAAGTGCTGGCTGCTGGACTCCCAAAAGCCTTACACACATCCTACTGTGGCTTGTTGAGCCAAGCCCAATATGGCCCCATCCTCCCTGGTCCAGCTCCACCTCCTGGTCCTACTGAGAGGGGTCAGATCCTCCCAACACTGTCTTCACAAGTCCGTCCTCTGCCTTGGACCCTACACTGGGTGTGCAAATCCAGGATTCAGAGAGGTCCTGCCCTTTATAGTCCTCCTGGGTGCCACATGGATACTCAGAACCCAGGACAACTAGAGGGGGGACAATGGGGAGGGACCTGTGTCCAGTATCTCAAAGGCCTTCGTTAAGATAAAACTAGCGGATACTGGTTTTGCTTTTTCAAAAAAAAAATACACAATAACCTAAATAAATTGCTTTATATTCCATGAATAATTCAAATATAACTGTTAAAAAATATTTTTCAATAATTTAAAATCCTAAGGACACGTTATGTTAAGTAGTAGAGAATCACGAAATGTTTGAGTCATTTCTAAATAAGTTAAAATACTAAAACATTAATTATTAAGCATAAAGTTTAGATACTTTGACATCTTGTTCTTATATGGCATAGAAAAGCTAAATATATCTGTATCTGTTAACGAGCAAAAAACTGATGAAACACCTTTCTAAAAATTATAAAACGGTTTTCATTTACAAACACTAATATAAAACAGTTCAAAATTACTTACTTCCTAGGTTTTCAGTAGAAATTAGGGTTACTAAGAGTTACTATTATAATTAGTATATAATTAAAACTACTATGTATGATAAACAACTATGTATGGAGTATATAAGGGAAGTAAAATGTTATAAGGTATGAGGATGTGCTTTTGTTGAGAAAAAGCAATTTTATATAGTTCAGAGATTCTGTAAAGGTTGTTTCAAAATGAGAAAAATCATATAAATAAAACTAAATGGGTATAGAAAGTTGAGGAAAAAAGAGAATTTCAAAAGATTGTGTGATTAAAGTGAATGAAATTAAATAAATTTATTATTTGTTTTTAAACTGAGCCTTAAAATCAAAAATAGTCTACAAAACTAGAATTTTATTTTCTTCTTTGAACAAGGTTTTCATATAGTATCAATAATAAATAGTAAATGACTTTGGTTCACCTTTTGAGTAAACTACAAAAAAAAAAAAAAAGGAGGGGGAAGAAACAGATTTTGTGTGCCTCATGCTTAATAGGTCTTTTGAATATCTGAAACCCTAAGTCTCATCTCTGTCAAACTGTCAAAGAGTAAAGGTTTTGGCTTTTGGAAATCCTTTATTACACTGGCTAAATGAACAACTTTATTTCACAGTAATTTTTGATCAAATGTTTTAAACCTTTGACATACTTGACAAATCAACCTCCAAATTCTAAAGTAAGTCTTTTTGACTTCAAACTAACTTTGGGATTTTCCCAAAGATCCCTGAAGTATCCAAAAGAGAAATAATAAACAGGTTTAGCTAATATATTAAATTATATGGGAAGCACTGTCAAATAAGAAATAATGTTTAACCTTTTTTCTGAGTTATATTTATATGGCTATCTTATTACTATGTGTTCCAAAACTGTATGAGATTTCTTAAAATATGATCTATCTTGTTAAATGTTGTCAGTCACAATTATGACTGCTATGTTGAATTGTTGTAGGCCACAAAAAAAAAAGAACAAATACCTTTGTCAATTGTTTATTTAACCATGGCCATTTTAAGTCCCATTGTCCACAGTTAATTGTTTTATTCTGATGCTTTTTTTTTTCTTGAAAGCTCTTCACAAATCCTGAAGTGTGGGTCTTCAAAGAAGTTCAAGGAAATAACACTGACAAATAAAGGTTTCTGACAACTCTGAAACTGTATAAGTGAATCAATGAACTGTGTAAAAATTCCAGAACTCTAATAAAAAAAAAAAAAAAACTGGAGTCATAAAACTGCTAAACTACCATCAAGCAGAACAATAATTAATTACATGGGTGGGACTGAACTGATAAAAGACTGACATGATTATTTATGATTTTTTGTTTATGCTGATTCTTTTCATGTTTTGTTCTCCATAGTTTAAAAAAAAAAAAAAAACAGCTTTTTAAATACTACAATTCCCCTGTGTTATGCACACTAAAATAAATTTTATTTGTCCTTCCTTCTATTAATCTGCCTTTTCTCAATTGATTTTTCATCTGAACTTCTAGAGGGCAAAGGAGAAATCTGGTCTTCACCCCTACACAGCTTTGAAGCCACTAGGACATGGCTACCTTGGCATGTTCATTTCCAGTTTTCCAATGAGTACCACTGGCAGCAGTCACCACCCACCAGCAACAAGCTGAAGCCAGACAAAACTGGAATACAAGGCAGATAGGCTGGTTTGGGAGCACAAGTGAGTCATAACTCAGAGACTTCAAAATTTGGAAGTGTGGGAATGAGCACAAGAGAAAAGAGAGGTTTTATAGGAAAATCCCCACTCTAGCACAAGCAAGTGAGGTCAATTACAGGAACTCTGGATTGCTGCTGCTAATGGGACTTCCTTTGAACTTGCAAGGGGAGTAGGAGGCCGGGGAATCAGATTACATAAGGATAAGCATCTGTCCTAAATGGCCGGGTGCTCAGGGAACTGAAAACAATGAGTCCCACAGAGGCTGAAGTATAATTCTGAGAATAGAATGTGGTTTGGAAACTGAAAAAATCTGTTAAAACCCTGGCAACTAGGTAATCTTATTGTTACTGAACAGCAGGAGTTTGGGAATCCAAACCTGAAAATGCCACATTCACTATGACTCAACTCTTTCCCTTGTTTCTACTTTCTGTGTATCTTTCAGCTTTGCACCTAATAGAACTGTTTAATCCTAGGTACTAACTGCTTAAATCTCAGAATATAGTCAACTCCTCAAAAAGAGGATGCTAACGGGACCAATTCATGATCATCCCCCAGAGGCAGAGCTCTCATGGCAGAGCACCTCACAGGGTTCTTGCCAGCCTATAATTGAGTATCACTAAGTCAGTTGCCCACCCTGATAAAGTTAGCTGTGACAAGGGTGCCAAAGTGTCTTGAGAGCACTATGGAGACTTAACAAAAGGAACCCCTAAAATGAAGGCAAAGGGAATGTAAAAGTTATTGAGGCTGTTCACAAATATTCCCATTGTCCTTTAGGCGCAGGGCAGGATCACATACCCAACATCCACTTTGACCATATAACTTGCTTTGACAAAAGCATTGTGAGTAGAATTGACATATGTCACATCCAGGTGAACATTTTGGGAGTTCTCGCATGATTTATCATGTTCCATTTCCTCAGTTGCCATGACAGTGGAAGCACATGTTGAGATGAGTCTGTATTAGCCTGGGTCTCTGAGTGCCTGTACCGATCAGAAACCCCAGCTCACATTGGACATGTAGCTTGAGCAGGAAATAAATTTTATTAAGTCTCTGAGATTTGGGGGTTGTCTTCTTATCACAGCACAACCTTGCTTATGCTGACTAATGCAGGGGCTGGTAGGTAAACTTGTCGCAATGAGTATTATAGAGTCTATAAAAGCGATCCCCAAGGGGACAGATGGGAGACACTATGGAGATAGAAATGAAAGAAGGCCAAGAGGTCCTACAAGACTTAGGGGTGAATGACAAAGAAATAATGTTTATTACTGTTCATCTAACTCTAGATTTACTTCTTGAAAACATGGGATATATTTACAGTCAGAAAATACATTTGAACCACTGCCCTTCAAAAAAAAAACTTTACAAAATATAACACATTATAGAGTTTGTTATTATGATTATTTTAAGGAATTTTGAGTAAATCAATTCTTTTAACTCACATTCAACAAAAATCTGACACCTACCAAACTGTATTTTGCAGCAAATAAGATTATAGACAGTTTCATAATTTAATGACTGTAGCATGATCTAGCAGTTTATATCCTCTTCAGAGAGTATACAACACAGAGATGTAAATTCTTTGAAGCACAATTCTGCATAAATAGACTTTCTGCATTGCATTGCCAAACTTGGATCTTGAAAGTGATACAGTGCAGATGCCTACAGTTGCAATCATAAAAATGTAATTGCTGAGAAATTATTTCTGATCCATTGGATGAATTTATTACAGAGGGATGCAACTGTGTAAGTTATCACACAAGAAACTTCCAGTGAATGATTGAAATATATCCCAGGCTGAATATTCCTGCAAAATGACCTAGTGATTTGCCTGTGCCCAAGAGAAAAAAAATACATTAAAGATAAATCAGGTTTGGTAGGGAAGACTTTGGTAACCATAAAAGAGCAGAATAAAGATTTATGAAGAAATGAATTCAGAAGTCAGAGTGACATAATAGTATCTATGACTAATTACTCCAAAAATTAAATTTTATTTTTGACTTTGAGTTATATACAGAGGTGATAAGTAATTTCTGTGGAACCCTGGAAGCAAAGGAATACAACATGAAGATAAATCATGAGGAAAGTGAAAAAATTTTTAATGGGACTACTGAATTAATAACTTTAGCTGGTGGCAATCTGAACTTAAAGATATGAACTTCTTTTGGAATGTTTTCCAGTGTAATCAGAGACTATATGGTGTACTTAAACCATGTAACTATTTCAAATTAAACACTCTTTGTAACATTAGTCAAAATACGGAAACAACCATCTACAGATGAATGAATAAAGAAAATATGGTGTTCATGCAATGGAATATTATTCCGTCAAAAAAAAAAAAAAAAAAAAGGAAATCCTGCCATTTTCTAACATGGATGAACCTGGAGGACACTATGCTAAACGGAATAAGCCAGACACAGAAAGGCAAATACTGTATGATTTCACTTACATGTGAAATCTAAAAAAGTTAAATTCAAAGAAGCAGATGGTAAAAGGGTGGTTTCCAGGTGCTAGTGAGTGGGGGAAATGGGGAAGATTGTTGGTCAAAGGATACAAAATTTCAGTTTTAAGATGAATACGTTTTGGGACTCTAACGTGTAGCATGGTGACTATAGTTAATATATTGTATTCTTTACTTGAAATTTGATAAGAAAGTAGATTTTAAGTGTCTTCACCACACATACACAAACGCACACACGATGGTAACTATGGGTAGAGATGGATGTGTTAATTCATTTGACTGTGGTAATCATTACACATTGTATACACATACATCAAATCATCACATCATACACCTTGAATGTACAGAATTTGTATTTGTCTCATTATTTGTCTATTAAATATATTAAAATAAAAAATAAACACTCCTTCCCCTCCTCCCCTGGTGTAGATGGCGGCGGCCAGATTCAGAGCTCCAATTTCACTGCTGGGACCAAGATGGACAATTAGAAGCATCTGTGTGGGAGGCCGAGGCAGACGGATCACGAGGTCAGGAAATTGAGACCATCCTGTCTAACACAGTGAAACCCCATCTCCACAAAAAATACAAAAAATTAGCCGGGCATGGTGGTGGGCACCTGTAGTCCCAGTTACTCGGGAGGCTGAGGCAGGAGAATGGTGTGAACCCGGGAGGAAGAGCTTGCAGCGAGCGGAGATCTCGCCACTGCACTCCAGTCTGGGCAACAGATCGAGACGTCTCAAAAAAAAAAAAGCAGCAGCTGTGGTCTGCGACACTCAGAGAGGAAGGAAAGGAGCAAGTGAATTCAGCACCTTCAGCTGAAGTATCCAGGTTCTCGCATTGGGGCTGACTAGGCAAACAATTTGACCCACGAAAAACAAAGAAAAGCAGGGCAGGGCGATGGTCCACCTGGGAGCAGCACGGAGCCAAATGAAACCCCACCCTCAGCCAAGTGAAGCAGTAAGTGATTCTGCGACCCCACCTGGAAAACCACGCTTTTCCCATGTATCTTTGCAACCCATGTAAGATACATCTTTTCCCATGTATCTTTAATGTGTGGATCAGGAGCTCCTCTAGTGAGCCCACACCACGAGGGCATTGGGTCTGATACACAGAACTGTGTAGAATGTTGGCAGAGCAGCTGTTCAGGCACACACAGAGACCCAGGAGTTTTCCATACTCCAGCCCCAGGATCCCTGGCAAGACGGGAGATCTGTGCATATATATATCCCTAGGAAAGGGGCTAAACCCAGGGAGCCAAACACGGCCATTCTGCAGGCCTGATCTCACAGCACCCCACAAGTTAACACCCACTGACTTGGAATTCCAACCAGCCAATGGCGACAGACTGGAGTCTGCCTGAGATAAGACCAAGTTCCCTGGGGGAGGGGCGGCCACCATCTCCATAGTTAGTGGACTCAGCCATTCCAGCCTGATGGCTTTGGAGAATACAAATGATCCAGACAATGAAGGGTCCCCAACAATGGCACAGCCGCCTTGCCAGATCATGGCCAGACTGATTCTTTAAGTAGGACCCCAATCCATTCCTCCTCACTGGGTGGGACCTCCCTGTGGGGGTTTCAGCCACCCCAGCAAGAGTTCTACAGACAAAGCCCTGATCTCTCCCTGGGATGGAGCTCCCAGGAGGAGGGGTGGCCACGATCTCTGTGATTCAGTGGACTCAGCCATTCCAGCCTGCCAGCTTTGGAGAATACAAACCATCCAGAGGAGGAAGGGTCCCCCACTCCCCTCTCCAACGCAGCATATCTGCTCCACCAGGAAGCATCCAGACTGCTTCTGATCCCATTCCTCCTGACCAAGTGAGACCTCCCAACAGGAGTCTCCAAACACCTCCTACAGGCACATTAGGAACAGCAACATGTCAGTACACTGCTGGGACAGAGCTTCCAGAGGAAGGAGCAGGCTGCAGTCTTTGTTGTTTCACAGCCTTCACTGGTGATACTTCCAGCTATGAGGAAAACTGAGGCAACTAGGGTCTGGAGTGGACCCCTAGCAAACCACAGCAGCCCAACAGAAGAGTGACCTCGTGTCTGGAATTGGTGGGTTCTTGGTCTTGCTGACTTCAAGAATGAAGCCGCGGACCCTTGCAGTGAGAGTTACAGTTCTTAAAAATGGTGTGTCTGGAGTTTTTTCCTTCTTCCTGGTGGGTTCGTGGTCTCGCTGCCTTCAGGAGTGAAGCTGCAGACCTTGGCAGTGAGTGTTACAGCTCATAAAGGCAGTGTGGATCCAGAGTGAGGAGCAGCAAGATTTATTGCAAAGAGTGAAAGAACAAAGCTTCCACAGCGTGGAAAGGGATGTGAGCGGGTTGCCAGTGGCTGGCTGGGGCAGCCTGCTTTTATTCCCTTATCTGGTCCCACCCACATCCTGCTGATTGGTCCATTTTACAGAGAGCTGATTGGTCCGTTTCACTGAGAGCTGATTGGTCCGTTTTGACAGAGTGCTGATTGGTGCATTTATAATCCTTGAGCCAGACACAGAGTGCTAGATGGAAAAGTTCTCCAAGTCCCCACTAGGTTAGCCAGACACAGAGTTAGTTAGATACAGAGTACCAATTTGTGTATTTACAAACCTTGAGCTAGACACAGCATACTGACTGGTGTATTTACAAACCCTGAGCTAGACACAGAGTGCTGATTGGTGCGTTTACAATCCCTTAGCTATACATAAAAGTTCCCCAAGTTCCCACAAGACTCAGGAGCCCAGCTGGCCTCACCCAGTGGATCCCGCAGGGGGGTTGCAGGGAAAGCTGCCCACCAGTCCCGAGCCACACCTGCACTCCTCAGGCCTTGGGTGGTCCATAGGACTGGGCATCACAGAGCAGGGGGCAGCACCCATCAGGGAGGATTGGGCTGTGCGGGAGCCCACAGTGGAGGGGGGGCTTGGGCATGGCAGGCTGCATATCCTGAGCCCTGCCCCATGGGGAGGCAGCTGAGGCCCAGCGAGAATTTGGGCACAGTGCCAGCAGTGCTGGGGACCCGGTGCAACCTCCACAGCTGCTGGCCCGGGTGCTAAGCCCCCCACTGCCCCTGGGCCGGCAGCACCAGCTGTCCACTCTGAGTGTAGGGTCCGCGGAGCCTGTGCCCACGCCCACCAGAACTCGCGCTGGCCCAGGAGCACCCGTGCAACCCCGGTTCCCGCCTGTGCCTCTCCCTCCACACCTCCCCACAAGTGGAGGGAGCTGGCTCCAGCCTTGGCCAGCCCAGAGAGGGGCTCCCACAGTGCAGTGGCAGGCTGAAGGGCTCCTCAAGCACTGCCAGAGTGGACGCCGAGGCCAAGTAGGTGCTGAGAGTGAGGGCTGCTAGCACGTTGTCACCTCTTAACCTGACTGTTAAAAGAAAAACAAACAGAAAACAACACAACACCAACAAAAAAGACCCCATAAAAACCCCATTAAAAGTGAGCTTGAAGACTATCTTGCTGAAATAGGGCAGAAAGACAAGATTAGAGAAAAAAGAATGAAAAGGAACAAACAAAACTGCTGAGAACCTATACATAAATATATGAAAATATATAAAAAGACCAAACCTATGACTGACTGGAGTACCTGAAAGAGACAGGGAGGATGGAACCAAGTTGGAAAACACACTTCAGGATATCATCCAGGAGAACTTCCCCAACCTAGCAAAACAGGCCAACATATAAATTCAGGAAATACAGAGAACCCCAGTAAGATATTCCATGAGAAGATCAACCCCAAGACACGTAATTATCAGATTCTTCAAGGTTAAAATGAAAGAAAAAATGTTAAGCGTAGCCAGAAAGAAAGGCCAAGTCACCTACAAAGGGAAGCCCGTCAGACTAACAGCAGACCACTCAATGGAAACCCTATAAGGCAGAAGAGACTGGGGGCCAATATTTAACATTCTTAAAGAAAAAAATTTCCAACCCAGAATTTCATATCTGGCCAAACTAAGCTTCATAAATGAAGAAGAAATAAGATCCTTTTCAGACAGGCAAATGCTGAGGGAATTTGTCACCATCTGGTCTGCCTTGTAAGAGCTCCTAAAGGAGGCATTTAATATGGAAAAGAAAAAGCATTATCAACCACTAAAAAAACACACTGAAGTACACAGACCAGTGACACTATGAAATAACTACATAAACAAGTCTGCAAAATTACCAGCTAGCATCGTGATAACAGGATCAAATTCACACAACAATATTAACTTTAAAAGTAAATGGGCTAAGTATTCCAATTAAAAGACACAGAATGACAAGTTGGATAAACAGCCAAGACCCATCAAAGTGCTGTCTTCAAGTGACCCATCTCACATGCAAAGACACACATTGACTCAAAATAAAGGGATGGAGGAAAATTTACCAAGCAAATGGAAAACAGAAAAAAAAAGCAGAGTTTGCAATCTTAGTTTCTGATAAAATAGACTTTAAAACAACAAAGATAAAAAAAGACAAAGAAGAGCATTACATAATGATAAAGCGTTCAAATTGACAAGAAAAGCTAAATATCCTATATACATACACACAATACAGGAGCACCCAGAAGCATAAAGCAAGTTCTTAGACACTTACAAAGAGACTTAGATTGGGAAATTTAAATACCCCACTGACAATATTAGACAGATCATCAAGACAGAAAATTAACAAAGATATTCAGGACCTGAACTCAGCTCTGGATCAAGTAGACCTAATAGATATCTACAAAACACTCTGCCCAAAAACAATAGAATATATATTCTTCTCATTCACCACATGGTACATACTCTAAAATTGATCACATAATCAGAAGTAAAACACTCCTCTGCAAATGTAAAGGAACTGAAATAATACAAACAGTCTCTCAGACCACAGCACAATCAAATTAGAACTCAAGATTAAGAAATTAACCCAAAGTGGCCGGGCGCGGTGGCTCAAGCCTGTAATCCCAGCACTTTCGGAGGCCGAGACGGGCGGATCATGAGGTCAGGAGATCGAGACCATCCTGGCTAACACAGTGAAACCCCTTCTCTACTAAAAAATACAAAAAACTAGCCGGGCGAGGTGGTAGACACCTGTAGTCCCAGCTACTCGGGAGGCTGAGGCAGGAGAATGGCATAAACCCGGGAGGCGGAGCTTGCAGTGAGCTGAGATCTGGCCACTGCACTCCAGCCTGGGTGACAGAGCGAGACTCTGTCTCAAAAAAAAAAAGAAAGAAAACTCAAAGCCACACAACTACATGGAAAGTAGGCAACCTGCTCCTGAATGACTGTTGGGTAAATAATGAAATTAAGGCAGAAATCAAGAAGTTCTTTGAAACTAATGAGAACAAAGAGACCACTTATCAGAATCTCTGGGACATAGCTAAAGCAGCATTAGGAGGTAAATTTATAGCACTAGATGCCCACATCAAAAAGCTTGAAAGATCTCAAGTTATAACCTAATATCTCACCTAAAAGAACTGGAGAACTAAGAGAAAACCCCAAAGCTAGCAGAAGGCAAGAAAAAAACCAAAATCAGATCTTAACTGAAGGAGATAGAGAAACAAAAAAACACTTCTAAAAATCAATGAATCCAGGAGCTGTTTTTTGGAAAAATTAATAAAATAGATAGACCACTAGCTAGACTAATGAAGAAGAAAAGAGAGAAGAATCAAATAAACACAATCAGAAATGATAAGGGGGATATCACCACTGACCCCACAGAAATACAAACAACCATCAGAGAATACTATAAACACCTCTATGTACATAAACTAGAAAATCTAGAAGAAATGGATAAATTCCTGGACACATACACCTTCCCAAGACTGAACCAGGAAAAAACTGAATGCCTGAATAGACCAATAATGAGTTTTGAAATAGAGGCAGCAATAAATAGCCTACCAACCCAAAAAAAGCCCAGGACCAGAAGGATTTATAGCTGAATTCTACCAAGAAGGACTGGTATCATTTCCACTAAAACTATTCAAAAAATTGAAAAGAAGGGACTCCTCTCTAATTCATTCTATGAGGTCAGCATCATCCTGATAACAAAATCTGGTAGAGATACAACAACAACAAAAAAACTTCGGGCCAATATCCTTGATGAACATCAATACAAAAATCTTCAATAAAATACTGGCAAACTGAATCCAAGAGCACATCAAGAAAATTATCCACCATGATCAAGTTGTCTTGATCATGCAAATCAACAAATGTGATTCATCACATAAACAGAACTAAAGACAAAAACCACATGATTATCTCAATAGATGTAGAAAAGGCCTTTGATAAAATTCAACATCTCTTCATGTTAAAAAAAAAACTCTCAATAAACTAGGTATTGAAGGAATATACCTCAAAAAAATAAAAACCATCTATGACAAACCCAGAGCCAATATCATACTAAATGGGCAAAAGCTGGAAGCATTCCCCTTGAAAATGCACAAGACTAGAATGTCCTCTCTCACCACTCCTATTCAACATAATATCGAAAGTTCTGGCCAGGACAATAAGGCCAAGAGAAAGAAATAGAGAGTATTCAAATGGGAAGAGAGGAAGTCAAATTATCTTTGTTTGCAGATGACATGATCCTTTATCTAGAAAAAGCCCATTGTCTCAGCCCAAAAGCTCCTTAAGCTGATAAGCAACTTCAGCAAAGTCTCAGGATACAAAATCACTGTGCAAAAATTGCTAGCATTCCTATACACCAACAACAGGAAATCAGAAAGCCAAATCATGAATGAACTCCCAATTATGATTGCTACAAAAATAATAAAAGATCTAAGAACACAGCTAACAAGGGAAGTGAAAGCCTTCTTCAAGGAGAACTACAAACCACTGCTCAAGGAAATCAGAGAGGACACAAACAAATGGAAAAACATTCCATCCTCATGGATAGGAAGAATCATGGTCATTAGAATGGCCATATTGCCCAAAGCAATTTATAGATTCAATGCTATTCCTATTAAACTACTACTGACATTTTTCACAGAATTTTTTTTTAAAAAACTATTTTAAAATGTATTTGGAACCAAAAAACAGCCCAAATAGCCAAGACAATCCTAAGCAAAAAGAACAAAGCTGGAGGCTTCACATTATCTAACTTCAAACTATACTACAGGGCTACAGTAACCAAAACAGCATGGTACTGGTATAAAAACAGACACATAGACCAATGGAACAGAATAGGGAACTCAGAAATAAGACCACAAACCTACAACCATCTGATCTTCAACAATCCTGACAAAAACAAGCAATGGGGAAAAGATTTCCTGTTTAATAAATAGTGCTGGGAGAACTGGCTAGCCACATGCAGAAAATTGAAACTAGACCCCTACCTGACACCATATACAAAAAGTAACCCAAGAGGGATTAAATATTTAAATGTAAAACCCAAAACTATAAAAACCCTAGAAGAAAACTGAGGCAATACCATTCAGGACATAGGCACAGGCAAAGATTTCATGATGAAAATGCCGAAAGCAATTGCAACAAAAGCAAAAATAGATAAATGGGATATAATTAAACTAAAGAGTTTCCTCACAGCAAAAGAAACTATCATCAGAGTGAAGAGGCAACCTACAGAATGGGAGAAAAATTTTGCAGTCTATCCATCTGAAAAAGGTCTAATATCCAGAGTCTACAAAGAACTTAAACAAATTTACAAGAAAAAAAAAAAAAAACCATTAAAAGGTGGGCAAAAGACATGAACAGACACTTTTCAAAAGAAGACATACATGCAGCCAATAAACACGAAGAAAAGTTCAACATCGGCTGGGTGCAGTGGCTCACTCCTGTAATCCCAGCCCTTTGGGAGGCCGAGGTGGGCAGATCACCTGAGGTCAGGAGTTCAAGACCAGCCTGGCCAACATGGTGAAACCCCATGTCTACTAAGAATACAAAAATTAACTGGGCATGGTGGCATGTGCCTGTAAACCCAGCTAGCAGGAGGCTGACATAGGAGAATCACTGAAACCCAGGAGGTGGAGGTTGCAGTGAGCCAAGATCATGCCACTGCACTCCAGTCTGGGTGACACAGCAAGACTCTGTCTCAAAAAACAAAAAAGTTCAACATCACTGATCACTGGAGAAATGTAAATCAAAACAACAATGAGATACCATCTCACACCAGTCAGAATGCTTATTAAAAAGTCAAAAAACTACAGATGCTGACAAGGTTGCAGAGAAAAAGGAATGCTTTTACATTGTTGGTGGGTGTGTAAATTAGTTCAACCATTGTGGAAAACAGCATGGCAATTCCTCAAAGACCTAGATGCAGAAATACCATTTAACTCAGCAATCCCATTATTGGGTATATACCCAAAGGAATATATATCATTCCATTATAAAGATACATGCACGTGTATGTTCATTGTAGCACTATTCACAATAGCAAAGACATGGAATCAACCTAAATGCCCATCAATGATAGACTGGATAAATAAAATGTGATACATATATACCATGGAATACTATGCAGTCATAAAAAAGAACAAGTTCACGTCCTCTGCAGGGACGTGGATGAAGTTGGAAGTCATTATCCTCAGCAAACTAATGCAGGAACAGAAAACCAAATACCATATGTTCTCACTTATAAGTGGGAGCTGAAGGATGAGAACACATGGACTTACGGAGGGAACACACTGGGACCTGTCAGCAGGGGTTGGGGGAGGGAGAGCATCAGGAAGAATAGCTAATGGATGCTGGGCTTAATACTTAGGTGATGGGATGATCTGTGCAGCAAGCCACCATGGCACATGTTTACCTATGTAACAAACCTGCACATCCTGCACATGTACTCCTAAACTTAAAATAAAAGTTAATGAAAAATAAATATTGAGGTCTACTTAGCCTTTTTAAATAAACAGGTTATTCTTTTTTTTCTTTTATTATACCTTAAGTTCTGGGATACATGTGCAGAACGTACAAGTTTTTACATAGATATACACGTGCCATGGTGGTTTGCTGCACCCATCAACCCATCATCCACATTAGGTATTTCTCCTAATGCTATCCCTCCTCTAACCCCCGACCCTCTGACAGGCCCCAGTGTGTGATGTTCCCCTCCCTGTGTCCATGTGTTCTCATTGTGCAACTCCCACTTATGAGTGAGAACACGTGGCATTTGGTTTTCTCTTCTTGTAATAGTTTGCTGAGAATGATGGCTTCCAGCTTCATCTATGTCCCTGCAAAGGACGTGAACTCATCCTTTTTTATGGCTGCATAGTATTCCATGGTGTGTATGTGCCACGTTTTCTTTATCCAGTCTGTCACTGATGGGCATTTGGGTTGGTTCCAAGTCTTTGCTATTGTGAACAGTGCTCCAATAAACATACATGTGCATGTGTCTTTATAGTAGAATGGTTTGTAATCCTTTGGGTATACACCCAGTAATGAGATTGCTGGGTCAAATGGTATTTCTGGTTCTAGATCCTTGAGGAATTGCCACACTGTCTTCCACAATGGTTGAACTAATTTACACTCCCACCAACAGTGTAAAAGCATTCCTATTTCTCCATGTCCTCTCCAGCATCTGTTGTTTCCTGACTTTTTATGATCACCATTCTAACTGGCATGAGATGGTATCTCATTATGGTTTTGATTTGCATTTCTCTAATGACCAGTGATGATGAGCTTTTTTTCATATGTTTGTTGGCCGCATAAATATCTTCTTTTGAGAAGTGTCTGTTCATATCCTTTGTCCACTTTTTGATGGAGTTGTTTGTTTTTTCTTGTAAATTTTAAACAGCTTATTTTTATCTAAAAAAACAAAAATAAACACTTTTTGAAAAACCAAAAAGAATGTGATGAGACACTTAACATGATGTTATGCTGGAAAAAACCTTTAATATAATTTAATGAGATATTTTATTTGTGTTGGTGGGTAATACATGATCAAAGTGACAGATACAAGAAGGCTGAACATCAAATCCAAAAAGATCAGTTATTTTAAAATATAACTCTTTGACTTTGAAATGTACTGGTTTTTGATAAGAAGAATCCCATTATAAAAAAAACAAGAGTGTATACAAATAATTTTGTTAAATAGAATTCTGCTTTATAAGACATTTATTACATATAGTTGATATTATATAAATTATTAATATTTTAATTTAATACCACTTGAGTATTGCTAAGACCACAAAATAATTTTTATAGCTGAGACATCGATGTTGTATACCAAAGCACTTTTCAGAAATCAGTGAATATTTTGAAAACACTGACAACAATCTTAAGGAAGACAAAATTAGCAATCACATTTACGTGTAGCAGAACTGTCTGGTATGTAAAAGGTAATGAGTTCCATTTCTGTGACTCATCTACTTGTGGATCATGAAAAGTCTGAATCCAAGAACATCAAAAGCCCTCTAAAACTAGTATAATCACACTTTTTAAAAGAGATGCATTTCTTTCCAATCAAACAAGATTACTCAGGTCATTTTCATCCTTCTAATTTTATAGGTGAACTCAATAAATGTTTATAGATGGTTATAATCGATTTAGAACACGCCATAAAACGCGCGCATGTGCACACACACACACACATGCACACACACACTGTGACTGGCATTACCCTTTAATGTGAATTTACTTAGAATACTTTCTATTAACTTCTTTAGCAATGTACTTGACTAAAGCAAAATATCTATTAGTGTCAGTTAGCATATAAAAAGTAGTTTCCCCATGATACTCTCTCTGTATACAAGCAACATGTCAGCAACCTTTGTGATTAGCAAGTTTTAAGTGACCAACTCTAATGTTCCATTGTTATAGAGCAAATAAGGGTTATACACTAGCATTAATGTATTTGTTTTCACCAGCCATCTCCAAAATGAAGGTCATTTCCCTATTCCTACTCCTTATAATTGGATAGGAACAAAACCTTACATGACTTGTGAGCCCACTTACAGGGTGGCTACAATTCCTTTACTTTTTAAAATATTTCGCCATGAAAAAATAATTATTCAAATTCTATTAAGGGAAAAGATATTACTTGAGTTTCTTCTCAAATCAAAGATTCAAATTACTGTTATTAGCATATGATACATTAACATATAAAGTCAAAAACTGTCCCCAAAAAACTTGGCGATATGTATGAAAAAGTATAAAAATACTCGTATCTTGGCCATTAACTTTTACATTTGTAACTAATTCTAGTGAAATAATACAAATTGATAACAAAAATGTGTATACAAAGATGTTCAGCACAGCAGTATCTATAATAGGAAAAAAATAGAAACACCCTAAATGTCCAAAAACGCAAGGCTACTTAAAAAAAAATATATAGTGCAGCCATATGATATATAAGTAAATAGCAGTTTTATTAGATCATGCTTACAAATAAATAGGAAAATTATTAAAATATCATTTAAAATGGAAAAGTGGGATTAAAGTCTACATATATAGTACTAGCTCCACTTGTTAACATATATATATTCTTCATATATATAATGTATATACATGTAAGGACATATATAAAGAAGATATAGTCTTTAATAGTACAAAGTACAAAGAGATTAAAAAATCTCCTGTAACTTTGTTGTACTGGAAGTAAATGCACCAAAACATTAATGTTTATCTCTTGGTAAAATTATGAGTGTTTTTATTCTATTTTTTTAACTTTTTTGGACATTCTAATTTTTTTGTGAACTTAATTAGAAAAACAAATGAAGGGTTTTTTTTTTTCTTTCTTTCTTTCTTTTTTCAAACAGGGTCTCACTATGTTGCCCAGACTGGTCTTTAACTCCTGGACTCAAGCAATCCTCCCACCTTGGCCTCCCAAAGTGCTGGGATTATAGGCATGAGCCACTGCACCCAGCCTTTTTTCTTTTTAACATGAAACTGTTTAGTGGGTGACGAAGACGGACTTTAATGACGTCTCCACAGTCATCTAGTATAAATTTCACAGCAGATATTAGTGCCGTTAAGACTGCCAAAGTTAACTATTAAGGTATCATCAGGGAGGCACAGGTTTTGAATTGTCTTTCAAGTAGCAGATATCAACTTGCACAATATATACAAATCGATAAAAATATGTACAAAGTCTATTTTCAGAGCTACTCCCCTCCCCACATCCATCTCACAAAAAAGATAAGCAGAACACATTTAAATGATCTGAGGAAAGGTCAGCATAGTTTTTCATCCAAGTAACCCTTGGGTTCTTTTGAGTCCCTAGGAAAAGGGACTTGAATCTTGTATTAGGAGGCATGATGTAAGGCCTAAAGGGGAGTTCCCTCACAAATTGTGGGTTAAGTACAAAAATTTAAATCTATACCACTGCATAAGTTTCTTCAAGCCCTGCTCTAAGAAAATGCAATACACGAAATCTCGACTTACATAATAAAAAAAATCGGAGAATCATTATGCATATCATCAAAGGATTATTCACCTTATGAAAGACTTTATCACAGAATTCCTTTAAATAGCTGCTTTTCTCATATATTTTAGTGTTTTAAAGGTAATTTCCTATTTGGCAAATGAGATGCCATGTGCCTGAGGCAAGTTAGTAAAATTCTCTAGGCCTCAGTTTCCTCATCTATATGATAAAGATGGTTTTAACCATGTTACCTGCCTCATTCAGTTTTCATGATTATCAAAGAAGATAATTTATATAAAGGTACTCTGAAAATTATATATATATATAATTACTGTTATTATTGCTAAAAGAGAATGTCAGGGAACTTTCAGAATTCATACTTTTTCACATCTTAGCAACATACATACCTACTTTTCACATCTTAACAACTCTTTAAATAAAGGACAATTTTAGATGACATATTCATATATAAAAATCAAACCTTTTATTTCTTCATTATTCATTTTTCCCACTTTTTTTCATTCTTCTGCAGTTACTATATATCATAATTTCCATGGTATTAATACCTGAATTATGAGAGGCTCCAGTAGCTTCTCTACAGTGAATGTTTGGACCTGCAGATCCTGAGGATCGATATTCAGTGTGATTGGTGTTTCAGCTGACATGCTGCCTGTGCACAAACACAAAAAGATGCTTATTAGTAAAGAAAACTGTTTTCTAAAGAACAATACTCATGAAAATCAAGGAATAGGTAAAACTTGTATTCAACACCTCTTCCTGATATCAACCGTAGCCCTCAGAGGACCAGGCTACAAAATCTACCTTCAGAGAAAGATATTCCCCAACTGTTTCCTGAGGTCATGCTGTCTGGGCTTAGGTCCTGTAACAAATTAATCTACACCAGTATGTTCACAATTAAATTAACAACTCATCTGAGGTGGGTTTGTATTTGAGCAGTAGTCTTAAGTGATCAGAATGGTAAGACACATCTTACAGCGTTCAAGTCTTCAAGTCCTTTGGCTTCTGTGAAATCATAGCACTGAGGCAGCCTACCCCCATATTTTGCTCCTTCTGGTTAATGATGACTTAGACAAGGAACAAGCAACCCTTTGAAAGACATGGAAACAAGTAAAGATATGTCTTTACTTGATTTAGAGATTGTTTATTTGAGGGTTTTGACTGGAGAAAGTTAAAGGCAATTTACCTTCTTGGACAGGAAAAGAAACTAATATAAATTGCACAGTTGTGTAAAAAGAGAAAAGCCCCTGAGAAGGCACGGATAGTTGGTCAAGACAAAATAAGAAGGAGAAAAAAAAAAAGAACTGCAAGCCATTCTTTAAGGCATCAACATTATCCTTAAAAATCAATTGGCCGGGTTTGGTGTAATCCCAGCACTTTGGGAGGCCGAGGCGGGCGGATCACGGGGTCAGGAGATTGAGACCATCCTGGCTAACACGGTGAAACCCCGTCTCTACTAAAACTTACAAAAAATTAGCCGGGCGTGGTGGCGGCACCTGTAGTCCCAGTTACTAAGGAGGCTGAGGCAGGAGAATGGCGTGAACCCGGGAGGCGGAGCTTGCAGTGGGCCGAGATCGCGCGACTGCACTCCAGCCTGGGCGACAGAGCGAGACTCGGTCTCAAAAAAAAAAAAATCAATTCAGTGAGATTTTTGCCTAACAATATACATTTATATCAAATGACCATATGTGGCATGTCATAGTTGGATTAATATTCAAAATCTCTAGCCATGTTTTCAAATAGCTTTAATATATTATTCATTTATCTACTAAAAACCACAGTAAGTGTTAAGAATTTTATATGAAAGCCACTGGTATCGTTTACTGCAAAGAGAGAGCACACTTTCTGAAATGTAGCATATTTCTAGATAGTTCTCTTTCTCTTATTGAAAATAACCCAAATGGCCTGCCCAGGGCCCCATTTGCCCCTTCAAACATGCCAAGTGTGTCCTTGTTCCTAGTCTATGCTTAACTCTATCACAAGCCACTTACAAGGTGGCTACAAAATCCTTTACTTTTTAAAAGATTTTGCCTTGAAAAAATAATTATTCAAATTATATTAAGTGAAAAGATATTACTTGAGTTTCTTCTCAAATCAAAGTTTCAAATTACTGTTATTAGCATATGATACATCAACACATAAAGTCAAAGCCCTACAATTTAGCCCTTTTCTACCTTGTTTCTCTCTCCTTTGCATTGATTTTTTTTTTCCTTCTAAAAGTAGAAACATGGTCTCTTTTCTCAGCTATTCAGCTGCAATGTAGGAGACATGCTTCAAGAAAGGCTCCAAACACTATTGCCAAATGGTTTCTCTCAAATGCATTTCTAGAACTGAAATGTTTTAGTTTGGTTTGGTTTTGATTTTGCTTTTTCAATCATTTCACCTACCACTTTGATTCCTTCTAACACAGGGAAATCTAAATTGACAGTCTATCCTGTGGTGACCTTTCTGCATAGCCCAGAGTCAATCTATGCAATAGGATATGTCAGTCAATGTATAGCCTTAGGGTTCTATCAAATAAGTCCTCACAAAAGGATTTACTTGTTACCCCTCTATGACATGTACTATCCTACATAAAAATCAAGTCAAGATTGCTGCCATTGCTTTGTTCTTTCATCTGAAGGACAAAAGTAGAGGAGACTGTTGTGAACTAAAATAAAATGTGGCGAACCTTGGCAGCCTTTAAAAACATGTCGTTTTCACTGTGAAATTCACAACTGGTTTCCAAAGCTAGGCCACCAGAAATTGAAAGTAAGGAAGATAAAAAATTAAGGAAAGCAAAAATTATCCATATCATAAGTAAACCCTTCTAGAAGAATTTTTCAGCCTAGAAGTATCTTTCTAAAAGGAGTGCTTTTTAGCCAAGAGACAAAAGACAACCTAATTTAGCCAAAGTATCTTCTAAGTCTATGTTCATGTCTTTAACACAAATTAAGTAAAAGTTTTTCAAAAGTTCATTTTTCCATGGTAAAAATTACTTTAAAAAAATAAGTCCTTAAAGAACTTGGCTTCATATAATTATTAGTCTTTAAATAAATGCTATTTCTTATTTTTTTAAAATCTTCCTGCTTTTTTGTACGTCCTGGTCAGTATTCCTGACTGATTGGAAATTAGGGCTATCATAGGCAGAAAACTGCATAATTTTGCAAATGAAATTGAAGCAAAGTCTAAATCTGACCAATTGTAGGTATAGCAATACCACAATGCAAATCCAAAACAAAAATCCTACTAGGTTGTATTATATTCTGAAGCATTTGCATTTTATTTTGTTTTATTTTTGAGACAGAGTTTTGCTTTTCTTGACCAGGCTGGAGTGCAATGGTGCGATCTCGGCTCACCACAACCTCCGCCTCCCGAGTTCAAGCAATTCTCCTGCCTCAGCCTCCCGAATAGCTGGGATTACAGGCATGCGCCTCCAGGCCCGGCTAATTTTGTATGTTTAGTAGAGACGGGGTTTCTCCATGTTGGTCACGCTGGTCTCGAACTCCCAACCTCAGGTGATCTACCCGCCTTGGCCTTCCAAAGTCCTGGGATTGCAGGCAGGAGCCACCACGCCTGGCCGGCATTTGCATTTTATAATCTATAAAATCTTAGGAGTTAGGCAGCACCTCCCAAATGATTCAAGAATACCTTCTACACAACCTTCATTTCACCAATGTACTGGGCTTGGATGAACAGAAATGATGAGAAGCTTACTATCCCATTAGATGCTCGTTGAGTTGAAACCTGCCACTTTTAAACTTTTATCCAAAAAAAACGGCTTAATAAAGGGGGAAAAGTACACTTTATAAATAAAGTAAGAAAAGTACAGATTTGGAAAGAGACTATAACAAAATCCCAGTTTTCAGAATCAAAGGCAGGAAAACAAATCTCTTGACAGTGGTGATAGATGTCTCCAGAGAAAGACACCAAGGCAGGGCAAACCCAACCATGTGGATCCTTCCCTTCTCTGCAAACTATCTTGTCTGCAATGCCTCAATTTCCTACATTCCACTTTATTCCCTGCTTGAAACTGAACTTTTATCATTTTATATCAATTTTAAATTCATTTGGTTTGACACACATTTCACTTCTAAATGTAGTTAACTCTGAGAGGTCAAGGGGTGCATACATTCAGTCACACATCAGTATGAACTAAGTCATTGCTCACCCTGTGCACATCTCTATTACAGCATGAACCACATTGTGTTTTCATCGTGCCCTGGCAGCAAAGGAGAGTGATGATAGAAGTTCAGAGAGATGCACAGAGAAGCCAGTGGAAAACTTTACCCATTTCCAAAATTTGCCTAAGGGTGGCCATTCCCTCACAAATATTAAAGAGGAAACGTTTGGCACCTACTTCTCCTCCCTACAGTAACACATAACCACCACCTCTCTCCCACCATCCTCCCCTCAACCCCCCACTCCTCACCACCCACTCCAGAGCTCAGGCTCCTCTTAATAAAACTATAATTCTTTACATAAGTTTATATGTTCTTGTGGGATGACTTGGAAACCTAACCATCTATAATGTGGTTCCAATAGAAAATTCCCTAATACCAAATATTTAATTTAAAAAAAAAAAAAAAAGATTAACTTTTGTAACACAATTAGTTTGTAAGGTGATGGCTGATTCTCCTTTAAGCTTATTAAATTCCATGACACAGTCATCATACTTACCTAATTAGTCTAACTTTATACTCACTTTTCAACTAAACTGTTTAAGTCTTTTTTTTTTTCAAAAATTACTGCAAACTCAAGTCTCTTATCACATCTTTAAACAAATAATTCGTATTTACTCCTCAATGCAGAATTTTATTTTGTCCTCCTAACACCTTATCCTGTAGAATATGGACTTTTATTCCTGCTAGTCAAAAATTGGTTTGGAAGAACCCAACACATTAACACACCCTCCCATTTCCCTGTTTATCCATTAATTTGTCCAGTAGGAATTCCAGAATTCCCTATTAAATCATTAAACAGGTGAAAGCCAGACATAAAACCTAATTTTGATACTGTTACAAATCTCTTTCCAGATATGTAATGATCAATTAATAAACACTTTAGACATGATTTTCAGTATTATTAAATGCTGTTGTGTGAAATATTCTACCTTTTTCATTTTGTCAAAAATATAGATATATCATGAAGAGGCTTTTCCAAATGTTTTAATGAAATAGAAACACCCTTTCTACACCTTCCTGTTTAAGAGCTCAAAAAATATATATTTATAGTTTGGCATGACTTGTTCATGAAGAATTCATGCTGACTGCTAGTAATTACTGCCCTTTATTTACAAATTAGGTTTTTAGTTTTCCTACAGATTGGCACCTAGATGTCCAGTTTAATTAAAGAGATCACTTTTTTACCTATGTTGAAAATAAGCATATTTGCTCTTCTCTATGTATTAGTCAGTTCATGGTGCTATAACAAATAGATCATAGACTGGGTGGCTTAAACGACAAACATTTACTTCTCACAGTTTCGGAGGCTGGAAAGTCCTAGTTCAAGGTACTGGCACATCTGGTGTCTGGTGAGGGCCTACTTTCTGGTCTGCAGATGGCTGCCTTCTCTCTGTATCTTCACATGGCAGACAGCAGAACACATCATGTCTCTTCTTATAAGGACACTAATCCCATTGATGAGGACTATACACTCATGGCCTAATTAGCTCCCAAAGGCTCTGCCATTCTAATATCATCACCCTGGGGGTTAGGATTTCAACACATGGATTTGCAGTTGGGGGTGGGGAAGATACAAACATTCAGTCCGGAGCACTCTGCTTTCTGGCAGGTCTGCCATTTCTCAAGGACTCCCAAGAAAGTTTCTGTTATCACATCTAAAGATCATTTTAGGATTCAGGGATATACTTCTTTTGGATGTATGTACTTCAACAAATTTAGAGATTAGGTTATCTTCTTTACTTTCATCATCTAGAGTTTCAATTATTGTTTAATTAATTAAAAATTTTATTAGGTAATACAAGGTTTAATAATGTATATAGTGAAACCAAATCTCTCTCTCTCATCCTTGTCTTCCTACCACCTAATTTCCCTCCCAGAGGCAACTACTTTGGGCACTTACTCTTATAGTTCCAGAGATATCATACATAATACCAAAACATATGGATTTATATATTTAATACAAATTATAACATCTTTGTTTTCTACTTAATTCAATTCCCTTATATTAATCTTTGTTCCACCCTTGCCAATTTGACATCATAGTTTAGATGTATCATATGTCATCTATTAATCTCTTATCATGTGACTCATGTAGAGGATCTATTCCTTCCTGTTTTTGTTTTTCTTCCTTACCTTCAGCATGTCCTGCCAGCCCTGGCAAATGAGAAGTGCTTTAGCCTTCCCAACATTATTTTTCCTAGTTTCTGCCATTCTCTTTTATTTGCCTTCAGTCAGGTGTCCCCGTATTAAGCTATTCTTGCATTGCTATAAGAAATACCTGAGATTGGGTAATTTATAAAGAAAAGATATTTAATTGGCTCATGGTTCTGCAGGCTATACAGAAAGCATGATGCTGGCATCTGCTCAGCTTCTAGGGAGGGCTCAGGGAGCTTTTACTCATGGCAGAAGGCAAAGTGGGGAGCAGGCATCTCACATGGTGAGAACAGGAGCAAGAGAGAAAGAGAGGGAGGTGCCACACACTTTTAAACATCCAGATCTCTCAAGAACTCACTCACTATCATGAGGACAACACCAAGAGGCTGGTGCTAAGCCATCATGAGAAATCCGCCCCCAAGGTCCAATCACTCCACAACAGACCCCATCTCCAACACTGGGAATCACAATTCAACATGAAATTTGGGTGGGGACAAATATCCAAACTACATATGTCCCTCTTCTCATCTTTGATCCATATTCTTTCAAATTTGTACCCCTACATAGATACATTGGAGTTTGGGGTTGTTTATGTTGTTGTTCAACAACTATTTATGGAGCACTTAAACACATCAGCCACAATCTTAGTTTCCAGTGAAAGAAAAAGTAGTAAAGCCCAGGCCCTACCAACTATGCATCTTCTTTCTTCATGTTTATCACATTCCTTTTATGTCATATATAGTCCCTTGGAATTATATTTAGTGTTAATATAAAATTGTTGACATTTACTTCTCTGGAAGTCTAGGAAGGATTTCTAACAACTTATTTGGGATTATCACCCAAATAAATGGTCACTTTCTCTATAAATCTGGGCAAAAGCTGCCCCACCCCCTATCCTCATGCTTTGGAAGTGACCGTGGGGCCAAGATGATATACCCACCCAGAGCCCACATCTATTCTATCCTATCGTACCCAGGGTAGCCAGTGTCTCAACTCCCTGCTCAACCAGTGCAAATCCACTTCCAGTGCCTATGCTGGCCTCTTTGTGGAATTCATCCTTCCAAGACTGAATCATTCAATGTGCCCAACCCTATACCTGAAAGGTAGCCAAAAGGCAGCTGTTTGCCAATGAGTGCAGATTGAGTTTGGGTATACAGGCTGAGCTGTCTACTTGCAGGCACTCAAGGCCCCTCAAGTGCAAGACAGTCAGAAGTGGGAAGAGAAGAAAACAGGCCATGTGTCAGGGACACAGAAGTGAGCTCTGTCTCCATCACCTCCTTCTAAAAGGAACCCAAGAATTCTAAAACCAATCTTGCCTTCTGGGTCATTTCGAAGGTATATTTCTCAAAGTAGAAAGATTGGTGGGTAGAGCCTACTTTAGCAGCCTATTACATAGAATTGTAACTTACACATGTAGGCATACAGTGTGCAGGCCTCCGTCTGTACCCTCACACTTCCCACTACAAACGTTAAAGATAGGCCTGTCCAGACTTTCTAGCACTCCATATCACCAAGTGACCAGATTTGCTTCTTTCATTGTTTCCTCAATATACCGAGATATATAATTGCCAAAGAGTTAAGATGAAAAGTCATGTTATTCCACCTTTTTTTTTTTTTTTTTTTTTTTTTGGAGACAGGGTCACTCTGTTGCCCAAGCTGGAGTGCCAGTGGCATGATCACAGCTCACCACTGCAACCTCCGCCTCCCAGGCCCAAGCGATCCTTCCACTCAGCCTCTCAAGTAGCTGTGACGATGGGCGCACATCACCACACCTGGCTAAGTTATTCCACTTCTAAGAGAAGGTTTCTTAAAATTTTTAGAACGTGTCATCTATTACTGTAAGTTTTTTAAACCTGGACCAGGAAAGTTATTGAAGTAATACGCTCTGTGACAATATCACTTCTCTTACTTCTCTTTCCTCCATCCAAATGCTCTCTGTTATTATTCTTTCCTTAAGCTTCTGATTTCCATGCAAGAGTGTGAATTCACTATATGTATTTCTCTACCTCTTTTATTAAAATTATTTTGTAGACATTCAAAATTCCATTCATGAGTAAATAATTAAAAGGTTAAATAGTCAAAAACACAGAAATAAAAAAAATTCATGATTTATTAGTATATCTGTGATTATATTTAATTTGTGTTCTCCCAGGTAACTATCCTTATTTATTACTGACCTTCTCCTATGTTTTCTCCTGATAAGTACTATACATCATCTCTATTAACATGGTTCTTTCTATGCTCTAATTATTGTCATAACACTAGCACATACATACAGGTGTGCACATTCATACACGTTTGATGGTTTTATCTGGAAATAAGTGTCTCTTCCTCAAGTTTAAACTATTCTAATCATGTCAACAAGTCTTCCACCAAAAGTATCTTTGGGCTTCATGGATTCATGGTGGATCTCATTTAGTGAAACTCTATTTAGCTAAATATAAAAGAGAAATATTTTTATTAATAGTAGGTGCCAATCCCCACCATCATCACAAATGTTCACCTTTGCCTAATACCCTATCCTCCCAAAATATCAGAAGAAAGGATCAGCAACTAGTGAAAGACTGTCAAGTACTGAAATAATGTTCTAAAAGAGCATTTTTAAAATTTTCGTTAAGAATTTATCTTGAGGCCGGGTGCGGTGGCTCATACCTGTAATCCCAGCACTTTGGGAGGCTGAGGCCAGCCTTCCACTACAATCTCCTGAGATCAGGAGTTCAAGACCAGCCTGGCCAACATGGTGAAACTCCGTCTCTACTAAAAATACAAAAATTAGCCAGGCATGGTGGTCTGTGCCTGTAATCCCAGCTACTCAGGAGGCTGAGACAGGAGAATCGTTGGAACCTAGGAAGCAGAGGCTGCAGTGAGCCAAGATTAGAAGATCGTGAAACAGAGACTCTGTCTCAAAAAAAAAAAAAAAAGATGTTATCTTGAATGCATAACAACTTTATAAGCCTTGCTCTCCCCCATCACCATGCCTCAGAAAAATTAGTATAATATAGTCAGGAATAATGTATAGTCTTGAAACCAAATGTTAACTGAAAAAAAAAAAAAATCTAAATCATCACAAGAAGATTTAAGTAAAGGAAATGGAGGCAAGGGAAGTTTGCCGCACAATATTATCATAGCTGATTTTATACAATTCAGTCTTGGCTAGAGTGAAATGAAATGGAAAGAAGACAACTATAACATAAAACTTCCACTACAATCTCTATACACACTGGTTTTCCAAGCCCCACCTCCATGTTTCCATTGCAATCATTTGCTGGTATGTTTGGCCTACCAAGAAAGAAATACATACACCTTCTACTCACTTGGTAAACAAAAGGATCTGAGGTCTGTCAGAGAATCAATAAAATCAAGCAACTGCCTGATATCATATGTGATGAAGGAACAGTTGGGTCTCATTCTTTTCAAATGCTCTTCCTGCACTTTACAAATATTTTTGATGTATTTACATAGAGCAATAATCTTTATAAACTCTTCCACCTAACTTTTCAGTAGGCTATAAGAGCAAAATGATGTGAGATCAGAGGCATCCCTAGACTATAGGGCATCATTCATTTATTCATTCTTTCAACTTATATTTACTGGCTGTCTACTCTGTGCCAATCATGAATAGAGTGACCATAAACAATATAGATAATAAAAAGTAAATGATTTCATATATTAGAAAATAACACATGCTATTTTAAAAAAGAAAAAGCAGAATAGAGTAGGCAGGGCTGGGTGATAGAGAAGTTCAGAGCAGATTTCAGTATTAAATAAGGTCAAGATTAGCCTCATTGAGAAGGAGACATTTGAGCAAAACTTGAAGAGGCAAGAAAATTAGCCAAGCAGACAGCCGGGGGAAGAGCACTGCAGGCAGATGTAACATCACAGCAGAAGCCTAAGGCAGGAAAGCAGTGGCAAAACAGCAAGGAGGCCAGTCTAAGTAGGGCAGAGTGAGCTACAAAGAGCATAGTAAGAGAGAAAGACAGAAAGGTAATGGGGGCTGCAGATCATAAGAACTACTGCAGATGTTTGAGCACTAAAACATCAACTGTATTTTTCTTTAGAGGACTCACTCTGGTGAATAGAATGAAGTATGAAGGACAAAAGAAAAAGTAGAGATAGCCATTGGGAGTTCCCATAGTAACCTAGATGAGATAAAATAATGGCTTAGAACTGGTTGGTGGTAGCAGAAGTGGACACAGGGTTCAGATTGTAGATATAGTTTGGCAATTGAGCCAACAGAAATTCATGAAAGATTAAACCTAGGATAGAGAGAACTCAAGATATCTTTAAGTTTTTCGGTCTGGAGCAACTGGAAAGATGGAGTTGCCATTAACTGAGGTGGGAATGGCTGCAAGAGGAGGAGGAAGAAGCAGAGTCCAGCTGGTGACATTATAAATTTGAGGTGCATATTAACATCAAAGTGAAGATGTAAAGTAGGCAGTTGGATATACAAGAGCAGAGTTTGAAAGAGAAATCTGAAATGAAAATGTAACTTTTGGAGTTGTCAGCATAAAGGTAGATACAATGAGACCACCAAGGAAGCATGTAGACTAGAAAGAGATAGGTTGAAGTCCGCTATTGCAAGTGAATGGAAATACAGGCAGTAATATTCAGAGTATGATTATAGAATTGAGATTTGCCTTCAGGTGAATTTAAAAAATATGCCCCTTCTGGACACATGGATTAGAAAACTGACTGCGCGCGGTGGCTCACGCCTGTAATTCCAGCACTTTGGGAGGCTGAGGCAGGTGGATCACCTGAGGTCAGGAGGACATCAGTCTGGTCAACGTGACAAAATTCCATCTCTACTAAAAATAAAAAAAAATTAGCCGGGCATTGTGGTGGGCACCTGTAATCCCAGCTACTCGGGAGACTGAGGCAGAAGAATCACCTGAACCCGGGAGGCGGAAGTTGCAGTGAGCTGAGATCATGCCATTGCACTCCAGCCTGGGCAACAACAGTGAAATTCCATCTCAAAAAAAAAAAAAAAAAGAAAAGAAAAACAAGAAAACTATGCCACTCTCTGAGTAGACACAGCCCTGCGAGTGTCAGCAGAAAGGCCCACAGTTTGCCCAGCAGAGGGAGGGCTAGATTTCATCTCCACTCAGACCCTCAGCCGGGTAATACGCAGCAGCCCACATGAGACATCCTGTCGCTGCACCCCGCAACCTCCACTGTCTGCTAAAGCGTTCTTAAATTCTCTTACCTCTCACCATTATTGGGCCTCAGTGATTATCAGTGTCAGCTTTAAAGTTGGACTGCCTGGGTGAGAATCCAGGCTCTGTTCCCTGCTCACTGGTGACTTTAGCTAAGTTACTGATCTTTCCTGAACATCAGTTTCCTAATCCATAAAATGAGAATAATAAGAGTACCTACCTCAAAGGGATCTTCAAGATTACATAAGAAAATCCATATAAAATCCATTAACTTAGCCAATATCTCTGACACCTGGCAGGGGCTCAACAAACGTTAGTTGATATCATTATCCCCTTTTAAGTGAAAGAACAGAATCTACTTGTCTACATTCAGATTAAAACTCTCCCTCATGTATAGAGCTCATAATTATTATTCAAGAGTGTTTCACTCATTGTTTTCATTACAAAAGACTTTAAAACAAAGCTTCCCTCTGGTGCCTCATTTTATTGGATTTCTTGACATCAAAATCACTTCAAAATCAATAAGGTATATTTCCTACATGTGCACTAATTAGAAATGCAACATGCCTAAAGTACTCTTTTAAAAAAAAAACAAACACACACATTCCTAATGCACAACAGCCTCCTAAAGGATCTTGAGCCCTTTGAAATCAATTCCAGAGTGGCACTTAAAAGGTATGCCCCAGGGTTAGGGCTACAATTGTTAGATGCACTAAGTGTAGGGAACTCCAAGAGTCTGTACTTTTTATTTCCTTAGCATCCAAAATCTCTGAGTTTCAATAGAACAAAACAATGTTACATTTTAGAACGAAAGGTAAATATCATTAGCATGCTGTAATTCAAACTTTATAAAGCTTATTTGAGTATTTGAAGTTCTCTTTATTAAACCTTTAGATAACCATCTTATTGATGTTTTTTGAAAAATGATCAAATTGAGCCTCCCCCAAAATGATGAGTTTTATGAATTCTTTATGAAAAGATTCAAACAAAATTAATTAAATTAAAAAATTTGTTTCTTCTAGCCATAGCAACCAAAATTAAACATGTTTCCTCACACATACAACCAAAATGAAAGCAGCAAAAATGGTTAAAAAAAGTTACCTTAACCAATATGAAATATGAAAACAAAAGAAAACAACAGATTCTACTTATATTTAGGTCTTATAATGTCCTTCTGATTAAAAAAAGCAGAAAGTCATAATTCAATTTCTGACTTCATTGTACATGAGAATTTCACAAGACGACTTTATGACCCTGATAACATACCATTTACTTATTTTATAAAATGTCAGTTCACACTAAAAGCTCACCACAATGGCAAACATTTTCAAAATTGCAGCTACAGAGAAAGGACAGAAATGCCTCATGGTTAGTTACTCTATGTAGCAATGCCTTCTACTTAAGGACATTTTGTACCATATAAAAATTATGCCAAAATGGAGACCCATCTTATATAAACCCAGCATGAAGGTTATTTTTTAAAAGCCATAGAACTAAATTAGTCAAATTGAAGTCAAAGAAGAAGCTAATCTAATATATGAGACAACAGAGAAGCTTTCACTGAATCACCAGAACAAGAATAACCTTCAGCTAGAAGGCATCAAGTTTAAGCAACCAGGGCAGAAGTAACGTGCCCTTCACATACACTTTGAAGGTGACAGAGGCTTCTGTTGCTGCAAGTCCAGTGAGCCTATGGGACCATTCCATTCTATATATTGTAAAACAGCTCAACTGTATATGAATTCTTGTAAGGTCTGATATTTTTAAAAAGCAGAGAACAAAAAGAGAATGGCAAAGGTGGTAGAATTCTCACCAACCTCAATGTGAAGCCAAAAAAATTCTCATTTCTTCTTTGTTCTCTGTTTAGCTAGAAATGAATAAAAGCCTGCTTATCAGAATAAAGAAAATGAAACCAAAGTCCTTGAAAACACTATATTCATTTTTCTATAAATCAATACACTTGGGAAAACAAATAGTATGTAACTGGGGAATTTCAGCTCCTTCTGTGTCTCCTAGTTTTCCATTCTGTCATACTCCTTGAAGAGAATTTTCAAAAGTCTCTGCCAGAATCCTTAAATCTAACCATCCAAGTTCATTATTTATCAATATTTTCTTAAAGTTTCTCCAGGAACACTGGCTAAATACCTATTAACCCTACTTAACTGTTTCTTATTGCTCACGTTAAGTATCCTCTCTGTAGGAAATAGATGATTTTTCTCCCCGAGCTTCAAAACACCACCCTCCTAGTTCTCCCCAACAATTTAGAATTCAAGAAACAAATGGGGCCGGGCGCGGTGGCTCAAGCCTGTAATCCCAGCACTTTGGGAGGCCGAGACGGGCGGATCACGAGGTCAGGAGATCGAGACCATCCTGGCGAACATGGTGAAACCCCGTCTCAACTAAAAAATACAAAAAAACTAGCCGGGCGAGGTGGCGGGCGCCTGTAGTCCCAGCTACTCGGGAGGCTGAGGCCGGAGAATGGCGTGAACCCGGGAGGCGGAGCTTGCAGTGAGCTGAGATCGGGCCACTGCACTCCAGCCTGGGCGACAGAGCGAGACTCCGTCTCAAAAAAAAAAAAAAAAGAAAAGAAACAAATGGAAGCAAACAACAAAACATTAGTAACATTAGAAGTGTGCCATACACATGGACTGAGAATACATTTGGGGACATGGTGGGCAGACTAGCAATTTGCTGTGGAATTACACAGCAAAAAAAAGATGGAAAAGCCACAAACACTCATCTTTCATAGCAAGAGATCAATAGATACTATTTGAGGTTGAATGCAATTTCTCATTCACAGAAAAATATGTAAATTTAACCATGTAAAAAGCCTCCCAACCTCATTCATAATAAGACAGATGAGAATTAAAATACATTGAGATATTCTTTCTCACCTTTCAGATTGGCAAATACCAAAATTTTGGTAACGAACTCTGTTAGTAAGGCTGCAGAAAAAACAAATACTCTTATACCTTGCTTCTGGATATTTAAAATGTTATCCCTATGGAGGGCAAATATGCAATACATGTACATGTATATGTATATGTAAGAATTTAAACTTTGACCCAGCAATTCAGTTTTTAGGAATTTACCTCAAATATAAAAATAAAAAGTGATGTATGCCCAAAGCAATTAATTGCAGCAAAGACAGAGAAAAGGAAGAAAGAAAGAGAAAAAGGAGGGAGGGAGGGAAGGAGGGAAGGAGGGAAGGAAGGAGGGAAGGAAGGAAGGAAGGAAGGAAGGAAGGAAGGAAGGAAGGAAGGAAGGAAGGAAGGAAGGAAGGAAGGAAGGAGGGAAGGAAAGGAGGGAGGGAGGGAGGGAGGAATGTTGGCCCTTTCTTCACATCACGTACAAAAACTTACTTGAAATGGATCATAGAGCTGAAGGTAGGAACTAAAGGTATTAAACTTCTAGAAGAAAACATAGGAAAAAAAATCATTGCAACCTTGGCAAAGTTTTCTTAGCTGCAACACCAAAAGCATGATCCATAAAGGAAAAAGTTGATAAACTGGACTTCATGAAAATTCAAACTTTGTGAAAACACAAACCATAGACGGGGACAAAGTATTTTGAAAATCTACATATGACAAAGGTCTTGTATCCAGGAAATATAAAGAACACTTAGAACTCAATAATTAAATGAAAAACAACTCAACTCTTTAAATGGGCAAAAAAAAAAAAAAAATTGAAAAGACATCTTACCAAAGAAAATACATAGAGGGTAAATAAGCACATGAAAAATGTTCAACATCATTAGTCACTAGAGAAATGAAATTAAAGCCAAAATATGTACTCCTCCACACATGCTAGAATGGCTAAAATCTGAAAGATTATAATAAATACTAGAGCTAGCAAAGATGAGAAACAACTGGAAATCTCATTTACGTTTGCTAACGAAAACGTAAACTGGTACAGTCACTTACAGAAAAAAGCTCGGGGCCGGGCGCGGTGGCTCACGCCTGTAATCCCAGCACTTTGGGAGGCCGAGGCGGGCGGATCACAAGGTCAGGATATCGAGACCATCCTGGCTAACTGTGAAACCTCGACTCCACTAAAAATACAAAAAATTAGCCGGGCGTGGTGCGGGCGCCTGTAGTCCCAGTTACTCAGTAAGCTGAGGCAGGAGAATGACGTAAACCCGGGAGGCGGAGCTTGCGGTGAGCCGTGATCGCACCACTGCACTCCGGCCTGGGTGACAGAGCGAGACTCCGTCTCAAAAAAACAAAAAAAAAAGCTTGGACGTTTCTTATAAAGTTAAACATATACCCATTCTATAACTCAGCAATTCCACTCCTTAAGTATTTAGCCAAGAGAAATAAACACTTATGTCCACATAGATACCTGTATGTAAACATTCATGGTGGCCTTATTCATAAGACAGTCATCCCCCCGAATCCTTGGAGGATATGTTCCAAGACCCCCAGTGGATGCTTGAAACCTGGGATAGTACCAAACCCTATAAATACTATGTTTTTTCCTATTCAACACACATCTAATAAAGTTTATAAATTAGGCACACTAAGAGATTAACAACAATGACATCATAAAATAGAACAATTTTAGCAATATATTGCAATAAAAGTTATGTGAATGTGCTCACTAATTCTCTTTCTCAAAATATCTTATTTTGTGTAATATTTTTGAACCATGGGTAACTGAAACTGCTAAAAGTGAAACCATGGATAAGAAGGGGCTACTGTAGTCAGAAACTAGAAACAACTCAAATTTTCACCTACAAGTGAATGGATAAACAATTTGTGACACAAGCATACCATCACATGCTATGCAAGAAGAAAGAATGAAGCAAGTATACAGGCAACGATATGAACGAATATCAAAAGCATTTTGCTGAGTGAGAATCAGATATAAATAAGTACACACTATATGATTCCATTTATATAACATTTTTGAAAGGACAAAAATATAGGGACAGAAAACAGATTGCTAGTTACCAGATGCCAACGGTTGATGTGATCAATTGACTGCAGAAGGGCACAAAGAAACTTTTTAGCATGTTGGGGATATTCTATTTGATTGTGGTGATGATGGTTCTATAACTGTATATGATTGTCAGATCTCATCAAACTGTAAACGTTAAAGGAGTGAATTTAATATGGTGTATAAAAATTATTTCTCGATAAATTTGACTTTTAAAAAATATCTTTTCTGTTCATCTGTTATCCACGTGGCACAGAAATATTTCTACATTATTTCATCCACTATATAATTATAAGTTTCCACTGATATCCTTTGGCTCCATGAGCTCTTTGTTAAGTTCTCTGAACTAATACTTTCAAAAGTTAATTCACTCTTTCTAAGTGTCTTGGCCCTTCTTGTACATCTGTCAATTTACAGTATTTGGTGCCTAAACCCTACCTAACTTCTTAATAGTATTCATTCCCAGGCTTCACACCTGTGTGTCCAGGTTATTCTCAATGTCATCCTGGACATCTGATCAGTTATTTGTTATATATTTAATTTATAATTTTTCTGGCAAGAACTCTAAGTCAACCTATCTATGTGTTTACAGTACAAAACTATAAAAACAAGAGCTTTCAGTATTTGTCTGTTTTTGTACTGCTTTAAAAACAAAATCATTTCTTTTTTTTTTTTTTTTTTTTTTTTTTTTTAAAGCTAGCCCAGATTTTATTTTGGACCCAAAAAAAAAAAAAAGCAATTGAATTGTTCTGTAGCTGGAGGCATGGGCAAGGGTAGTCCCCAGGCAGTAAACTCTCCCACGGGTGGGCTGAGGGGCTAGGGCTGAGCCTCAGGTGGGTCTCCTGTTTCCTGTGCTCCTCTGCACAACGGCCTCCCTCCTGGGATCTGGGGCAGTCGCAGGAGGGGCAGGCTGGGAGGGACTGCCACAGCTGTTGACTTGGGCAGGACGTCAGAGGACTCAGACACCAGCTTCCCATCGCAGGTCTAGGTCTTCTTCACAACCACAGCCCTGGTGAATCATTTCTTATTGACCTTACTTTTAACAATGAATAAAAAAGAGCCAAGTGACTGTCCCTGGCTCATCATGATAATATCAGAAGACAACACTGAAAATCCTTAGCAAATTTTAACTACTACCCCCTTATCTCTTTTCAATACTGCTGTGTGACAGCAGCGAGTTTCTAAGTTAGTTCACTTAGACAAGCCCAGTTTAGTGAGTGCAAGGCCCAGAGTACCAGAGTCTTCAACATAGTAGGTGTCTTGCAAGTATTTGAAGATGAAAGTACATTAGAAAGTCCTGTCTCTGGTTTCCTTCTTTCTACTCAACAACTGTTTTTACCAGTTAGATCAATCCAGTTAATTTTGACCTTACAGAAGTTGAAATTCAAGTTAAATTTCCTGCTAGATTAAAAGGGTGAAAAGAAGGAAAGTAGCTAATCCCATTTACAACAATTTATTTTTTTAAAATACTAGGACTAGTATTCATATATTTATACAAAATTGCTAAATATATTTTATTTTAAACATTGTCTTGATCGTGTCTGTTCTAATATGTAGATATTTTATCTTATTTAGAACACTCCGGTTGTTTCCAAAAAACTAAGCTTCCTTTAATCTCTCTTCTGAACTAACCAAATTTTTTTCTGAAAACTTGAGGCCACATTTATGTTCACATAAGTTAGTGTGTGGGTTAAAAGGGTAGCAGTTCTTCATTATTTTTCACCAAAACACAAGTGACATTTAAAGCGTATTTAATATTCACAATCTAATATATTCTCCTCATTCCAGAGCCACCGAGGTAAGAGGAGGCAACTGGTTTGCATGAAACTCCACCATAAGATTTCTGAAACCCTGTATTTTCTCTCTTACCAATCCATAATACACCACAGTTATTGTTGAGAATTGCTGCATTTATTTTATTGTGTTTTCTTACTCCTGGCTGTTTTATATCCCACACTTGTTTTCTTTCTTCTTTCACTCCACACTTAATTTATCCTATCTTGAATTTCATGCAGCCTTATAAACCACCTTAAATCCTTTCTCGAGCAAGGCAAGGAATAAATAAAGAGTCATTCTAGGTATCTGAAAAAGCAATCTTTTCTCATTTACCTTAGATAAAGCCTTACAACTTTAACTTCTTGCTGCCTCTTAGCTATGCTCTACCGTACTGAATATACAAGTATTGGAAATCACGAGTTTCTCCTTTTTTGCTTTACCAATTCTCTGTTTAAAAATATTTAAGTCTGCACACAGAAACTACAGGGAAAACAACTATGCACAACTTAAGTTTAAAAGCCCATAACAGCAATTAAATTGTTTGCACAAATAACCTACTTACTGTACAATTTTTGTGTCTAAAGTATGTAAAGTTTTGCGTGCCTTGCATACAGTTACTCAATCATTATAGTAATAGCTCAGTTACAGAGTAGGAGTTTTTAAATGAGCTGATGTAAGACTGCTATAGCTTGGGCATGGCACATGAGAATTTGTTTTAGTGCTATTTTTAAAACCACTAATAAACAACAGACTCGAGCCTCTGCTCAATTGAATCTGCCTGAGTTGTGAAATTTAAAAATGTGTAAGAGAACCACACTTTTATCTAAATCTGAAATGCCTGCTAATATACTCGGAAAAGTAGACATTTAAAATTGGAGCTTTCATAAAATAGTCTAGAGTTTAGTGTTACTAAAAGGAAAATTAGTTATAAAAGTAAAAATTGTACAGCATAATAGTTTCTATTCATCCCATTTTATAGAAATAATGTCCTTTCATTTCCCCCAAAGTTATCTAACCGAGCAACAGATAATCTATAATTACTAGGATTTGCCTTATAGCAAAGTTTGATTTTTAAAAGTTTGACACTCCACTCACCTACTGCAGGACAGAGTATTGCCCATATACAGATACTAAACCAATTGTCTAAGCAATTTCTTGTATTTAGAAATTCAGTGCCACTATCATGGCTCACAATTTGGCTTATGATGCATCTGTAAGCAAACAGCCTGACAAGCACCCTAGTGTATTTCAGGATGACTGACAGGACACAGCGGCCCAACCAAGAAGGGGGGATGGGTGCTCTTAAAGCAACATGCCAGTGAAGGGTAACATCAAACAGCAGAATCAGACCTGAAATTCTATTTTTCAGATTTACAACGACATAATAATACATTATCCACTATCAACTTGTAAATACAACTTGCATGGTCATTATGTACCCAAAACACTGTAAATCCCAAAGTAGAATTTTTGAGAATTTGTAAAAGTAGAAAGAAAAAATGTAAAACAGGCATGTTATATGATACTTCCCTGAAGTGATCAAGCTTTCAGGTTACTTAAGAATATGCCAGTTATTTTTAACAGAAATTAAATCAGGTTATCCACAGAAAAGCCATTCTTTCTTTTCCTTATAATATCAATTTTTATTTTAGATTCAGGGAGTACTTGCACAGGTTTGTTATATGAGTACACTACATGATACTGAGGTTTAGGTTATGATTGATCCCATCACCCAGGAAGTAGGCCTAGTGCCCAATGGTGAGGTGAGAAAAGCAATTCTTATCTCACCTTCAGATATTTGTCAATAGCTCTTACAAAAGCAATTCAGGAATAACTAATGAAGGTAATTTAAATATCTTTAATTAATCCGAATTGTTATTGAGGATAGGAGCCAGAGATTCATGTATTTTTCCCCCTACTGCATTCCTTCCCTATGACCTACTTCAAGATTAAAATATAGACCAAAAGATTAAGAAATTCCCATTATAGATATTTCTACATTAATTTCACTTTAGAAAACATTTAACTAACATATTGGCTTCATTCTTCACATTTACAATTTTTCCTATATTATTTCACAATACTCTGCACTGCTCAATCTTTATAATAGGGCAATCATCCATATTTTAAAAACAAACAAAAAAGCCAAGTCACTCATTTTTAAACACAATCCCTCATTTAGCCAGTAGAGGGTATTATTAGATTCTGAAAGCCCACATATTGCACCCAATAACATGTATTTTTATACTTCAGCTAGGAACTGGGACACGTCATCTCGCCTTTTCTTAGTAAATGCACTTGGAAATATCCCATTTTACTTTGCCCATATAAATTTGACTTTTAGAGCCCAGATTAATGTTTCTCATCTGTATCAGACTACCATTATTTCCTCCTCTATCTGCTCCATCAGCTGCATCCTCTGAAATAAAAGAAAAGCACTAGAAGACCAAGAAGTGGCAGAATTACCAAGAAGTAGCAGAACTGGGTTCAACCATCAAAAAGACTTTCCACAATCCTAAATTTTTCTGGGACAAACAAACAAACAACAATCTTACATAAAGATTCTAAACTCCATTAAAAAATCCAAAACAAATTCTGAAGAAAACAGAACTAAACTATAGGATAAAATCTCTCTTCAAAATCATATGATGTTTGCAACCTCTTTAACTCATATATTGTAATTGCCCTGTTTAATATTTGCTAAATTTTCATTATGTATTAGAAGCCACAGGCTAATTTTTAAAAATATATTTCCTGTTATTACAGCATTATTATATTTCTCATAAACATGCAGTATTATGACTAACAAAGTTCCCATATAATTTATAGGTTATTTATTTTATAACAACATTCAGTGTGGAAAGACATGGACAGCAATTTGCCTGATTTATTCTAAAAATAAAAATTTTACTATCTAATTAGCTAAAATCATTAACTCCCACAAATTTATCTTGGCTGAAGATAAAAAATGTTCTGTTTCTTTGATGCTATTATATCACAAACATCACGTTAACTATGGCAAAAGTGAAAAAACAAGTTCAAAGAGCAACCTCTTTTTTCATGCTCTGATTTGCCACTAATGACACATCCTCTATGCTAAAGTACTAAATTTTCCAAAGAGAAAATAAATGTTAATTCTCTCCCTCAATTGTCATTCAAAATAAGAAATTACAGGTTATTTTCCTTTAAAGGGGAATTCTGTTTCTAATAATAAAAACAAGTATTGGGTTCTCACCGAAAGAAACTGCTCTATAAGATCATTTCTCATACTCAAATGTGGTAGTTTCTTTCCTCATGTAATAACTAACAATAGCCATGTAAATATCACATTTTACATTTGGAAATAAAATAGATCCCTCTTAACTATATTCTTTCATGAAATTTTATATCTTCAATTTTCTAAACAGATATATTCGCTATAATATAAAATAGATACCTGGGCTTTTTTCTCAAATTAACTTATAGGATAAGCCACTATTCAGAAGAAAACTGAAAAGTCAGTTTTGTCAGTAATTTGCTTATCCTTTTTGCCAATCATCCACACATTTTGGAATATGTATATAAATAATTTTGTTGTTGTTATTTCTAGTTACCCACTTAATTCTACTTTACTTTTCAACTCTGAGTTTGGTACCTGACACAGGCTCTCCTGAACTATGTCTCACTCAATGGTTTTCAGTTTCCCTAGGTGCCTTAAGAACCTACATCTAAAGGCCTTATTAGTCTCAATTCTATTTGTAGATTTAAAAAAAAATTAAGGATAATGCTTAGGGAGAGGGAGAGATTGAATAAGCAGTGAATAGATATGACTTACTTAAAATATTCCTTTTTACTTTTAGCAAAAATACCTCCATACACTATATGCTCTATCTGAATTTTCAATATATTTTATATATACAGTAGTCCCCCCTTATAGACAACGTATGTGTTCCAAGACCCATAGTGAATTCTGGAAACCACAGATAGTTCTGAACCCTATATATGTTTTTCCTATACCTACAAACTGTGATAAACCTTAATTTATAAATTAGGCAAGAAATTAACAATAATAATTATAAAATAGAGCAATTATAACAATATGCCTGCATCAGAACTCTTGCACTTTGGGGCCAGACTGTGACAGTCCATTTGAAAATCTAGATGGCCTCTAGGAATGACTAATGGGCAGGTAGCATATACAGCAGGACATGCTGGACAAAAAGATGATTTGTGTCCTGATTGAGACATAACAGAAAAGCACAAGATCTCATTGTGCTACTCAGAATGTACACATTTACAACTTGTGGATTGGTTATTTCTGGAATTTCCATTTCATATTTTCAGACCAGGGTTGACCTTGGGTATCCAATACCACAGAAAATGCAGCCACAGATAAGAGGCCTACTGTGTGTGTGTGTTGTTTTTTTTTGTTTTTTTTTTTTTTGAGACGGAGTCTCACACTGTCGCCCGGGCTGGAGTGCAATGGCACGATCTCGGCTCACTGCAACCTCCGCCTCCCGGGTTCAAGTGATTCTCTTGCCTCAGCCTCCCAAGTAGCTGGGATTACAGGCACTCGCCACCACGCCCGGCTAATTTTTTGTATTTTTAATAGAGACGGGGTTTCACTATGTTAGCCAAGCTGGTCTCGAACTCCTGACCTTGTGATCTGCCCGCCTCGACCTCCCAAAGTGACTACTGTATTTCATTTATCTTCAAAACAACTTATTACTCCCCTAAATTACTTCAGTGGGCTCTTAGAATGTAATATTGACACCAATTGACAGGTATAGTGCAAGCTCAGACTCTGACATAGGTTAGGTATGCTAAGTTTGAGGTGCAGTGGCATATGCAAATCGTTATGTCCCATGAGCAACTGGAAATGCAGAATCCATGAACTTTGGAGAAAAATTATGCCTACAGATACAGATATAGTAACCTGTCCATCCATGTTACACTCTAATCCATAAGAGTAGATGAGCTCTTCCAAGATTAATTATAGAAGGAATAAGGCAGCCACCTTACAAAACAAATGCAGTGAAGAATATGATGAGAAGAAATGTCATAATAAGAATAGTAAGAAATGCAAAACAAACTGGGTTCAAATTCAAACTCACTTTACCCTCTTTGGCCTCATCCACAATGACCCCAATTTACCCTGTTTTCCTGATGTAAAATGAGACCTATAAAACTTCTATGAAGAGTAATTACTTATAAAATTGCACACAGAATATAATGGAATGCTAATTACCATGCCAAATAATTCATTTATCAATTATTGTTATTTTGTGGAAAGATACTTTTCTTTTTGTGAAATTCTGCTTTTCAAAACCAAAATGCCATTGAATTTTAGAGGGCTGCTGTGAAACACATCAAATAGATTGCCCCTCTGATTTTTAAATGGATAAAAACGATTATGTCCACACAGCTTTATTTAGTAAATTGAATCCATGTCACCAATGGAAGTCATCTATTCCATCCATGAAAATAATTTATAATTGGATAGCAAGAAAACATGGTACTAAAATGTAAGTATGTTTAGAGCTTCTTCCAAAGTTGCGACATGTTTAATAGGGAAAATTAAAGGGACATTAACACATATTAATAAATTGAGTATTTTTTTTGGAAGAGTGGGTATAGGATGGTTAAAGATAGAATACTGAACTAAACACAAACAAATGACAATAAGTAAAAATAGAAACCTCTGTGTCTTGTTCCCACATAAGACTTATGGAGTTGTGCCAACCTGCTTCATTCCAGAGCAGAGAGTCACTCAGTCACTGAGGCTATATTAGAAAGAGAGAAAGGAAATCCTTTTCTCCCACACTCTCTGTTTCCAAAGATAATAACAGAAAACTAGAGAGTGATGGATTTCACTACTAAGCAGCCATGTCTATTTTACTCATGTCTTTCATTGACTCTCTAAGTCTAGTCTACTGATTTTGCACAATAGAACAAAAGAAATATATGCACAAAAACAAATAAAATCAATTTTGCAAAACTTGTAATATCCCTAAATTTTCCAAAATATAACTGCTGTAGTCACTAAATTAAAACTATAACATCATTGCTATTAGGTCATCAATTGTATTCAAAAGAATGAAGCTTATCACAGAGAAAGGTAAAATAATTAAATTCAGTCATAGAGCCAATGAATCACAATTCTTTTACTTCAAATGATAACCCTGCCAAATCAAACAGTCTGAGTAACCCCCACACACACATCCCAAGCCAATCCAATCCACTTTTTCCCCCCCTGGGTCTTGGGTGCACAGAATCAGACTAACACAATCAGTCACAGTCCTCACTGGTGGACTAGTCCATGAAAAGCCTGTTTTATTTTTTGTTTTCATAGTCTATATTCCCTGTCCTCAGTTCTGTTCCCCTGTCTGCTTCTTATGGTAGTTAATGGGTACATTTCCAATTAAACTTCCATAACTTTTTTTACATACTCTATATATGTCTACAAGAATATATAACTTTATGTGTATGGATGTTTAACTTTACACCAATAATATTGTATTTCCCATCTCTTTCTGCTTCTCTCTCTCTCTCTCTTTCTTCCTCTCTCTCTCTCTCTCTCTGTTTCATTTGTGTGGTGTTTTGTTTTGTTTTGTTTGGTCTTTCTATGTTGGACTATAAAGATGTAAACACTGAACGTTTGCTCACTCAGCACATAGTCCCAACCTTGTTCTCCCTTATGTTTCACTGCTATGGAAGCAGGACATTTGATTTCCCAGCCTTCTTTGCAACTCAGAATGGCATGTGAAAGAATTCTGGCCAATGAGACGGTAAGCTTTTGCTGTCCCTATCAAAAGGACATCAGCGCCCTTGCCATGCCTTCCTTAACCTGACTGTGGTAAGGTGCCTAGAAATAAAACAATCTTACTGCAAAGCTGAAGAGGAAGGATGACAGAGCAGAACTATAGAAAGAACTTGGGCCTTGGATGACATCCATTATTAACTTCTTACCTCCAGACTTCTTATTTGATAAAAATGAGTTCCTAACTAATATAATAGATTTAGTTTGTTCCTTTATTTTCCATTGTATAGCATTTTGTCACATGCGTTTATAACTATATTTTGTGTCCATATCACTAATCAAGCACATTTCGGTAATAGCCACCTCTTTGCTATAGGAAACAATGCTGTAATAAACATTCTCATACATGTCTCTTTGTGTGCCTATGCAAGAGTCCATTCTGTTATAGGCTATTTTGTATCTCCTCAAAATTCCTGTGTTGAAGTCCTAAGCCCTAGTACCTCACTCAGAATACGACTGTATTTGGAGATAGGTCCGTTAAAGAGGTGATTAGGTTAAAATGAGGCTGTTAGGATGGACCCTAATTTAATCTTACTGGTGTCCTTATAAGAAGAGGAAATTAGGACACAGAGAAGAAAGGACATCAGGAATGTGCACATAGAGGGGTGACCATGTGAGGAAGGTGGTCATCTGCAAGCCAAGGAAAGAGGCCTCAGAAGAAACCAAACCTGCCAACACCTTGATCTTGGACTTATAGCCTCCAGAATTGTGGAAAAATAAATTTCTCTTGCTTGAAGATCCCAGTCTGTGGTATTTTACTCTGGCAGTCCTAGCAAACTAATACAATTCAGAAGTAGAATTTCTGGGTCAGAATGTGAGTATTCAATTTCAATAAATATTGTCAAATTGGTCTCCAAAACACACCACCAGCAGAGAATGTAGGTTCACATGTCCCTACCTCCTCACCAACACAAGATATTACATGACATTTTAACTCCCACCAACATGGGACATGCAAAGCAGATATTACTATTTTGATTTGCACTTCTGATTACCAGTGTAAATGCTAATCTCTTTTTAGTTGATTAGTCAGCCATTCAAATATCCTTTCTATAAATTCCTTACTTGTATTCTTCACCTGTTTTTCTCCTAGGTTGCCTGTTCATTTCCTTACTTATTTCAAAGAATTCCCTATATATTGAAAATGTAATCTTTTGTCAGTAATATTCCTTGAAAATATCCTCTCCCTCCTTCGTAGGTCCCTCTTTGTCTAGGATACCTTCCCTTGAACATTCTACCATCTGTAGATGAAAGTTTCATTTTCTTCATAGCCTTACACATTCCAGGTTATTGCCATACATTAATATTTACCAATTTAATGAGTATGATAAAGTATCCTATGTTGTTTTAATGTGTCTTTACCCAGTAACTAGTGAAGAAAACTAAGTTTCTTTTGACTTATTTATGGGTCATTCTAATTTTCTTTTCTGTGAATTACCTTTTCACATACCATTGACCCTATTGGATTGCTCCTTTTTTGATTGTTTATCTCTTCCTTATTAATTTTTTGGAGTTTTTAATAAAATCTTACGATAAATGACTTTTGTTAAATGGTGTATGAGTCAACTATTTTGACAATAACACCATATAAAAAAACCACCACTGAGGTTTAGAACTCAGTGGCCTAAGAAAACGTTTATTCTTTCTTGTGGATTTTCAGGTTGGCTAAAGATTGGCTAATTCAGAATGGACCTGGCTTAGCTTGCCCCAAGCTATAGTTTTAGGATCCAGATCCGCTCCACATTTTTCTCATCCTCCTTGGACAAGTAGGCCACTTGGAGCATATTCTTCTCATGAACAGAAACACAAGACGGGCAAATGGAAACATTCAGTACCTCTTAAGGTGAAGGCTCCAAGTTGGCACTCTGCCTTTTCTGCCCACATTCTAATGGGCAAAGCAAGTCATATGGCCAAGTCTAACTTTTCTGCCCACATTCCAATAGGCAAAGCAAGTCATATGGCCAAGTCTAATATTAATGGAGCAGGGAAATACACTCTGCCTCTAGTAGGAAGAATTGCAAAGTCACATGGCAAAGGGGATGGATATAGGGAGCCAGAGGATTGGGAAACCATGTGATCCACTTTATATGGATGAATGTAAACATACCCTGTCAATTGGTAGTTTTTGTTTCTTTTTATTGTTTTTTCAGTCTTTCAATTAATTAATTTTTGCGTTAATGTAATAATTTCAGTATTTTACTTTATGGCTATGTTTTGAGTGTCTTATTTAAGAAATTATGTCCAGGCCGTGCGCAGTGGCTCACGCCTGTAATCCCAGCACTTTGGGAGGCTGAGGTGGGTGGATCACAAGGTCAGGAGATAGAGACCATCCTGGCTAACACGGTGAAACCCTGTCTCTACTAAAACTTACAAAAAATTAGCCGGGCGCGGTGGTGGGTGCCTGTAGTTCCAGCTACTCAGGAGACTGAGGCAGGAGAATGGCGTGAACCCGGGAGGCGGAGCTTGCAATGAGCCGAGATCGCGCCACTGCACTCCAGCCTGGGCGACAGAGCAAGATTCCGTCTAAAAAAAAAAAAGAAAGAAAGAAATTATGTCCTATCCTAAGATCATAAATAATTTTCCTCTAGAATGCAATCATAGGGATCAATAACCAATATATTTTGAATTAACATATGCCTAAATGTAAGATTATATCATATAAACTAAAGGCTGAGGTACCTAAGTTAAGTAATCAAAGTTAAAAATATTTACCCAAGGATGACTACTTATTTCAGGTAAATTTTTGAGCTTGGTCTTTAAAATATATTAATGATACAGGCTGGCAGAGAAGAGAAAGACCCAGGAATTAAAAGAAATCACAAAACTTGATTGTCTTTTATAAACAGACCTTTATTAATTTAAGCAATATAGGTATATTCAAAAATGCAAAGCACAAGAACACAGAAAAATATATACAGTCTTCTGAGGTCATGCCATTGGAAAAGGAAAAAAGAAACTTTCACAGAACTGAACAATTATAAAATGATATATGTTATGATGTCATATTTGTAAAATATATGTGTATATATGGTAATAGCAGGGTCGACTTCAACAGTTTTGGGTAAAAATGAGGTCATTCCTATTAATTTTTCAAGCTAAAATCACTTCCCAGTTGCCAGACTGGCAGGGAATCCAGTATCTCTCTTGTCTCTCAAATTGTTCAGGAACTCTGGGGGTGTCTCCATTCACATGCCACAAAGAAAGAAAACCAGAGACGTGGATTAGAATACAAGTGGGCTCTGTTGAAGGATGCTGGTGTTCTGTTCCTGGCACACAGTTTACTGATGGAAGCTGACTCCCCATAGTCCAGTGAGACCCTTTCTCCTGCTGCACTCTTGCTGTTGCTGCTGTGGATCCTGTGAGAGGTCACAATGATTTAAGACAAGCATACTATTCCTGCATATGTATGGCACAGAACCCATGCCTTCAACGTTTTAATTTACCAAGCCTAGTGACTGAGTCAGGAGGACCTTCCAGTCAGTTACACATGTGCCAGAAACAAACCCCTCTAGGGTAACATAGGCCACGAGGGGGGTTCTAGTTTAAGGGTCTTTGGTGTTCTTTCTCACTAGCAAATTTTAATCAGGACTAATTTGATGCAGGGGTCAGGGGAACTCTTCCTAACAACAGATACATTGTAAAAGGAAAGAGTCCAGGTCTGCAGTCTTCTCATGTTTGAAGGCTCCCAGACTCTACAAATTTCTTCCAGTCTCCCCAGTGTTGACCAGCGCTGCAGCTGAAATAAGACTAGAAAGGGCAAGCTTTGTCAAGTTAGAAAAAGACCCTTTTACACTAGTATCAGAGACACAAAAGGATAAGGATCTCATTGATAATTTCCAAACACTGGAGGAAATTTTCCCTTACCTTAAGGTTCACAGATAAAATATGAAATGCCCACTTTGAATTTCAGATAAACAAAGAATAATTTTCTGGCATAAGTATGTCCTATGCATTATTTGGGACATACTTACACACACACGCCTGCACACACACACATATTTGTTGTTTCCTTAAAATTTAAATCAAGAGTGTGTCCTGTATTTTTATTTACTAAATCTGGTCACTTTACCTTATCTACTTCACGAATTACAAATGGAGGAAAAAGGGAGCTGAAACTCACTTGTGCCTAAATTTTCAACAGCACAGAGTCAGACCCTCACATCTCAGCCATGTAGCCTCACATCCTATCAAAGACTTGGGGCTGACACAACCAATCAAAAAGTCAGCTTGCACTCCCTTACTTCAAAGAAGCTGCTTTTCAGGTAGCCAGAGGTGTTTCCTAGCCACCTCCTAGCAACACATTTCTAACTACACTCAGCCAGAAGACTTTGAGTCCCAGAAATGCAGCACAGGATGAGAGAGGATAAGGAAAGAATGACATATTGTACTCTGGTATGAGAAAGCCCCAACAGAGAAGGCAGACACAAGAAAAATGCAGGCAAAAGGGTGCTCTGGAGATTAGGTTTTATGTATCTCTTTTAGAAAGGTGAATCGAATTGCTTCAAATTATCTCGGGTTAAATTCACCTCCAAGTAGAGGAACAAATAATACAAATAAGAAAAGAGTTGCCCCAATGGAAATGTACCTCATGTAGCCCAGAAACTTAACAAGATACTTGGCCTTCACTTTTACGATTTGAGAGAATAATTCTGTAGAATCAAAACTAATAGTGATGGAGCTCAAAGGCTACACATACCTCATTTATGACAAACACCAGGACTAAATATAAATCTTAAGCATTTCAAAAATAATAGAAAAAAAACAAAATTTAAAAATTGTGTAACACAAAAGAGGAAGACGCTTTCTTAAAGATGTAAGGGAAAATTATCTCCAAGACAAAAGAAAATTTAGAATACATCTCTTCTGTGTTCTCGGTGAAATACCCAAAAATATAAATTCTAGGAAAGAAGTCACGGAAAGGCTAAAAAGAAAAGAAAGTTGACTGAAGTGACAGGTCAAGATAAAAAGAGACCTGGCAAAGATTTAAACATCCAAGAATTTGGCAAAAGCAAAAGACAATAAAGTAATTAAAATCTGAAGCATTCCTCTCCTTTATCTCCTGCCTCTCTACCAGCAGAGGGCAAAAGAAGCAAAGAATGGAACTGCTACCCTGGATTTAATTATTACCAACAAAGAATGATACGTTAGAGAAGTGAAAGTGACAGGAACCTTGGGGAAAATTGAACATAGAGTTCATTACAGTGAAGAAAGAAAACACAAAGCAAAGTAAGACAAGTATCTTAGACTGCTTAGCAGTTGAGAGAAAATAGAAGAATGTCCCAGAGCCACAGACTTTAAATGAAAAATAGGTCAAAAAACTTAAGCCATTACTACATCACACAGATGGCATACAAGGAGCTTTCTAAAAAGCTGAGATGTTTAAAGAACACACAAAAGAAGAAGGAAGAGGGTAAAGGTTAGGAAGAACACATCATTGTAGTATTGGTCTGTTAGAAAAGTGGTGTAACCCTAGGATGAGCGAAGACTTAAAAACACAAAAACTTTTACAGTTGTGTTTGAGGATGGAAGGACAAAAAAGGTACAAGTCCCCTCCTCCCCCAGACAGATTTCATATTAACAAGCAATAGAGAGAAAACAAAATGACAACATTTTTACTTTGCTTTCATCTTGTCTCCCAAGGAGAATGGTCTTTAAAATGAAAAGATTGTACCAACAATATGGAGAGGAAATTGATAAACAAGAAAGGAGAAAAGATAGCAAGAGAATGCTTAACAATTTAGATAAATGCCCATTGCTGGGTATATTCTATTAAAGTAGGGTTTCTCATCTTCAGTACTATTGACATTTGAGGCTGGATAACTCTTTATGGTGCGGGGCTTTCCTGTGTGTTGTAAACTGTTTAGCAGCATCCGTGGCCTCTACCCACTAGATGCCAAAACAACCTGCCCCCCAGTTATGACAGCCAAAAATGTCTCCAGACATTGCCAAATGTCCTCTGGGAAGCAAAAGCACCCTGAGTTGAGAACCAGTATTTTACAGGGCACTGAAAAACACGTACATATTATCACAGAATTCTTGCTGGCATTTGGCATAATAATGGAAAATGAGAGTGGTAACAGCATATTGGGAATTGACAAATGTTTTCCATATATCAGAAAAGTAGAATTTAAAAAGTAAAACCAAATTCTACCTTGGTCTCTAGAAAAGTATAAAAATATTATTAATTAGAAAAGAGAACAATGATTTTTTGCTACCTTGGTATATGTTCATTAAGAGCCACTCATACTAAACTAACTTAATTTTCTTCTTTTCGTTTTTTAAAAAAAAAATCATTGCTAAAAAGATAAAATTGGTATTTTGTGAAATATTCTTTGCCAAGGTAAAGAAATGTGAGCTATCTCATACACTGTTGGGCAAAGTGAATATTGGTAAAATCTCTGTGAAAAGCATGCTGGCAGTATCCATAAAATTTTATATGCACAAATTCTTGAACAAAGTAATGCCACTTCTAGGGATCTGAACATACGTACAAAGATGTATATCACAAACTGCAGAATTGTTTGTAGCAACAAAAGGGAGAAACAACCTAAATGTGCATCAGTAACAGACTAGTTAAATAAACTGTCATATATTCTTTCATTGGTGTGACTTGTAATTATTATTAGAGGGTCAGAAAAGCCTTAAAAAATACATAGAGTCTAACTGGACATCAGTTGAGTAACAGTAGGAGAGATACTATAAATATTTAACAACCAGCATGGCTCAGGCCCCAAGCAATCAGAGCTTAACCTGGAGCTGTCCTGGAAGCCTCATCCTTTGCCAAGTGTTTACCTTTCAGTTGCTGGGTCTAGGAAAGGTCCAGGGGGTCTCAAGCAGAGGTAAAGTGAAAGAAAATCACTAGTAAGGGTAAGGAAGAAGTACAAAAACATTTCATATTTTAACAATTTGTATGGCCTCACTAGGGAATATCAGTCCTTACTAACAGATAAAACAACATTAAAATAATTCAGAATAACATGGAGCAATAAATTGACTGACTGAAATAGAACCCAGATTTCACCAATCAAACATGGCTTGGGTGAGAAGGTCACAGGAATCAGATCCTTCCAGGAAAGCTGTGATGGGGCTTCCAGTGTCCAACCCAAAAGCACCAAATGGTAGAAACCAGTACTTCCGTATCACTGTCCAATCATCCCAGCTGCATTGTTTTTGACTGTTTCTCTGGCTTTCCTGGAGAATCTATGAACTGCCTAATGTCATTTATGAAACTCTTGTTGCTTAAACCAGCTAAAGTAGAGTTTAGTTATAATCAAAAACCCTGGCTAAGATACCCTTTACTTAAATAAATGTACATATATAACTTTTGTATTTTAAAAAAGTTAATTTTTATAAATGACATTTTAAAAGCATATGTGGGCAGATTAGTTACAGATCTGAGGAAACACCTGGTTGAAGAAATAAATCCAAAAGAGCAGTATAGAGATCTAGATCCCAAAAGCCCATCTGAATATTAGCTGTGTATCAACCACCAGAGAGGCACTTCTTAAAAATACAAATGTGGACCCAAATCAACGGCTCACTTTCTTACAAGTAATAACTAATTTTAAAATATGATGGAAGGGAAGAGATCATTTATGATACCAATCGAAATTTTTTAAATACTGATATGAACACAACTTTAAAACTCTACTGAGGGTCATAAAAGAAGAATTACGTAAACTAAAAAGTGATGTATAGGCAAATTGAATATTACAAAAGTGTTAATTCTCCCTGTTGAATGTCCACAGACCACATGAGAACTTGATAAAATGTTAAAATCCATCTAGAAATAAATATTATGTGATTACATCTAGGAAAATCCTGAAAGGACAGAAAAGAATATGGAAAAGGATTATTCCTTCCAGTTATTAAAACATATTATGAAATGAAGTTATTTAAAAAGTAGGGATTGGAAAAAATAGGAACAAATATTAATAGAAAAGGAAAGACAGCTGAGAAATGTACTCTAATATAAACTTAGCTTATGATAAATATGGCTTTTCAAATTATCAGGAAAAAGGGTGATTCTTAAATAAATTATAATGGATCAAATGAATAAACATTTAGGAGAAAAATTTAAAATAAAGCTTACTCCCTGCTCACTCTTTTGCCCAAATTCAATTACAGATGTAGCAAGAATTTTAAAGTTCTGAAAGTATGAACATATAAGTTTATGTATAATAAATTTAGAATAACTAAATGGAAATGTTTATGTATAATACATTTTTAAGTATGTACAATAAATTTATAATAATTAAGCAGAAAGCCCTTTCTAAGAAAAACTCAAAACCCAGAAGCTACAAAGGAAGAGGTTTAAAATTTTGACTACAAAAATATTTTGTTTTCTATATAATTCAAAAATAAAACAAAAGTCAAAAAATAAACAACAAATTATGGAGAAATACCTGGAACATATTAAACAGGCAAAAAGCTAATTTTCTTAATTTACTATGGTGGGATAAAAAGAACTCAGTCAGGCGTAGTGGCTCACGCCTGTAATCCCAGCACTCTGGGAGGTCGAGGCAGGTGGATCATGAGGTCACAAGACCAAGACCATCCTGGCTAACACGGTAAAACCCCATCTCTACTAAAAATTTAAAAAAAAAAAAATTTAGCTGGGCATGGTGGTGGGTGCCTGTAGTCCCAGCTATTCAGGAGGCTGAGGCAGGAGAATGGCGTGAACATGGGAGGTGGAGCTTGCAGTGAGCTGAGAAGGTGCCACTGCACTCTAGCCTGGGCGACAGAGTGAGACTCCACCTCAAAAAAAAAAAAAAAAAAACTCAATAGAAAAAAATTGGGCGAGGATTTGTAAAGCCAATTTATGTAAAAAGAAGGGCAATGGGCTAATAAGTACTTAGAAATTGTTCAATTGTACTCATAATTAATTAAACGCAAATCAAATAAACCAAGATATTATTTTCACCAAGCAGCCAAAATTGAAAATTTTTGATATGGTATCATCTGTGCTGGTTAAGTATTGGGAACACAGGCTCTCAGTATACACTGTTGAAGGGGTGTAAACTGACATGAACTTCTTGAAGAGAAATATGACAAGATCTCTTAAATTATAAATTATGCATACTCTTTAATGACTTGAATATTTCCAATTAAATGTAATACTTATGAAATTTTAAAACAAACATTCCCATTGATACAGTAATTCCACTTCCATGAATATTTCCTAAGTATACACTCAAAAAGTACACCAGGATATATGAACAAGAATATTCATTGCACACAGCAACATGACAAAACAAACAAAAAATACTGAAAACTACAAACATGTCCATCCATTCAGAATAGGCTAAATAAATTCTGTTACATACATAGAGTGAAACACAACAAAGCTGCTGGAAATAATGAGGCAGTTCTATTAGAACTGCTATGCATCTGTCTTAACCAAATACAACTGTCTTAAGCAGGAAGAAGATACAAGATCAAGCTGCATAACGTTATGCCTTTTTTTCTTGACCCAAATTAGGGTTCTGTCAATTAGCAAGCAGAGGAGAATACATGGATATTTCATAGGCAACCAACAGTGTCTATCATAGACTATTTGATTCTTAAAAGTAAGATTCCTTTGTAATCCCACATTGGGAAAATAAAAACTGCAGAATCTAACAGAAAAGCAAGTTAATCCTGCAAATTCCCATGAAAACATGACCCATGAGCTTCAGCCCTGGACCAAGACAGAATCCAGGATCCCTTCTGGAGAATCTCAGAGAAGTTGGTTTATTTATTACTCTCTCTTCACCCCCATCCACAAAAACACACACATTAGAAAGGAAACATCAAGAAGACAGGGTCTATTTTTGGTTCACTGGTATTTATCCCCAGACTAAGAATTACGTCTGGCACACAAGTCATCTAGAATGAATGAATGAATTCCAAACCAACATTAGAGTAGACCCAGTGTAGCCCTTTGGCAATCCTGTCTCTCAGTTATTCTATGGGATCCTCAATGAGCTAACTCTGGGCCTCTTTGAACTGATGCCACCTCTAGAGGCCTCATCAACTGAGAATTGATAATTCATTTATTACCCAGTTAATTGTATACCTTCATCCCAATTCTCTGCCTTCATGCATATAGGTAAGCATGTGTCCAGAATTGGTTCCTTCCAGGTTCTTGGTCTCGCTGACTTCAAGAATGAAGCCATGGACCCTCACGATGAGTGTTACACTCTTAAAAATGTGTGTCCAGAGTTCGTTCCTTTAGATATTCAGATATGTCCGGAGTTTCTTCCTTCCGGTGGGTTCATGGTCTTGCTGACTTCAGGAGTGAAGCCACAGACCTTCGCAGTGAGTGTTACAGCTCTTAAAGGCTCCATGTCCAGAGTTGTTTGTTCCTCCCAGTGGGTTCATGGTCTCCCTGACTTCAGCAATGAAGCCACAAACCCTCATGGTGAGTGTTACAGCTCATAAAGGTAATGCGAATCCAAAGCATGAGCAGCAGCAAGATTTATGGGGAAGAGCGAAAGAACAAAGCTTCCACCGTGTGGAAGGGGCCCCGAGCAGGTTGCCGCTGCAGGTTCAGGTGGCCAACTTTTATTCCCTTATTTGGCCCCACCCACGTCCTGCTGATTGGTCCATTTTACAGAGCGCTGACTAGTCCGTTTTACTGAGTGCTGATTGGTCCGTTTTTACAGAGTGCTGATTGGTGCATTTACAAACCTTTAGCTAGACACAGAGCGCTGATTGGTGTGTTTACAATGCTTTAGCTAGACAGAAAGTTCTCCAAGTCCCCACCTGACCCAGAAGCCCAGCTGGCTTCACCTCTCAATCCCCCCTCTAAACAGGACACCTCAACTACTGTTAGGAATTGGGCGATGACCATTCTAGCTACTTCCTGCTGGACAGGGACGAATAAGGGGCCCGCCCTGCAGTTGTACTGTCCTCCAGAGGGGAACTCTTTAGGCCACTGAAAGGGCCAGCGGGTCACTCCAGGGGTCCACAGTAGAAGTTGTTAGTTGAGCTCATTTGGGGTTCCATTTGGAAGACCATCTGTAGCTTGATGGCCTCGATTCTAGAGGAAACAAATTTGACAAGGAGTTTAAAAATACAAGGCCCGAAGGCAAGTAATAGCAAGATGGCTGTCACGGGACCTAGAAAGGGGAGAAGTCACGTTGCCCAACTCCAGAGGTTGGTATAAGAGTTTGAAAGGTGCTGACTGATTTCAGAAGCCGTTTCCTGTAAACGCCAGGTGGCATCTCATACTATCCCTAACTGGTTAGTGTAAAAGCAACACTCTTCCCCTAAGAAGGTGCAAAGTCCTCCTTTCTCAGCATTGAGGAGGTCTAGGCCTCAGGGGTTTTGGAGAGTCACTGCTGCCAAAGAGTCTATTTGGGATTGTAGAGTAAGGATAGATTTGCTATTTCTTGCAAACTGAGAAATTCTTTGAGAGTGTGTGGTAGGAGGATAATACATGTTACACTGTTAACTTTTAGCAAATTTTACCTTTGTTGAAAACCTTGTAAGTTTTGGATTTTAATTATTATTTGCTATGTATAAAACTTCATTCAGTCCTTATTAACTTAGAATTAGTATAGATGGCTCCTTTCTGATTCTGTAAGTATTTTAAGGTTTAGCTGAGTGCAAACAGCTGGCATGCTTGAGCAGACAAATTATTAGGCAATTTTCCTAACTCTGCTTCTACAAGAGTTTCCTTATCACTTATTGAATACCCATTGTGTCTTTTTCCCTTAATCATCTAGGAGGAACCATCTATCGTCCTGTCCTGAAGGGAGTTCCTCCTAGGTCTGGCCAGATCTTTGTATGATAATTAATTACAAATTAGATCCCCTGTTAGGATACCTGCTGGGTTAAGGATTTTTGGTAAGAATGCTGTGGGTTGTCAGAGGCCTCAGTGCTTTCGGGCTATGCCCTTGTTTACACTGACAATAAGGTGGTATTGGATGTCATAGGGTTACAGAGAAGACCTTCAATTATCAATTATAGGTTTCAAATTTACCCTGGCTTTTAAAGGAATAGGGTACACTGCTTTTTCTTTACTACCTCTATCTCTCTCTTTCTCCCTTTTTGACTTCTTTTTTTTTTTTTTTTTTTTTTTTTTTTGAGACGGAGTCTCGCTCTGTCGCCCAGGCTGGAGTGCAGTGACCGGATCTCAGCTCACTGCAAGCTCCGCCTCCCGGGTTTACGCCATTCTCCTGCCTCAGCCTCCCGAGTAGCTGGGACTACAGGCGCCCGCCACCTCGCCCGGCTAGTTTTTTTTTTTTTGTATTTTTTAGTAGAGACGGGGTTTCACCGGGTTAGCCAGGATGGTCTCGATCTCCTGACCTCGTGATCCGCCCGTCTCGGCCTCCCAAAGTGCTGGGATTCCTTTTTGACTTCTTATCTCTCTCTTTCTCTCTTTCTCTGACTCCCTTTTTCTCTTCCTCTCTTTCCTTTTTTGACTTTCTGTCTGTCTCTTCCTCTCTCTCTCTGTCTGACTCCTTTGTCTCTGTCTCTTCCTCTGTCTCCTTCTCTTTGTCTCTCCATTTCTTCCTCTCTTTCCTTCTGTCTTTGACTTTGTCTCTCTCTTTCTCTTTCTTTCTCTCTGTCTTTCCTCTCTGCTGGTTTTGGCAGTATAAGACTGCCACCTCCTTGGGTTTTTGCACTGTGTGCAATAACTCCATGGTTTCCTTGTGATATTTAACAGGGGTTCCCCCAGAGGTTGGAACTCCCTTTCTTTCCATATTGCAGCATGGGCATGTAGGATTAGATAAGCATACTTGCTATCTTTATATACATTTATTCTTCTTCCCTTTCCCAGTTCTAAGGCTTGGGTAAGTGCCACTAGTTCTGCTAAATGGGCACTGGTCCCTGGGGGAAGAGGCTTACTTTCAAATACTGTTACTATGGCATAACCTGCCCTTTATATCCCATTCTCCACAAATGAAGTTTCATCGGTATATAGGTTAAGGTCAGGATTAGCTAAGGGGACTTCTAAGAGATCACCTCAGGCGGCGTAAGTCTGGACTATAACCTGTTGGCAGTCATGCTTGACCAGCTCCCCATCCTCTGGTGGAAAAGCGGCAGGGCTGAGGGCTGCACATGTACACACTTGAAGCACTGGTCCCTCAAGGAGTAGTGCCTGGTATCTAAGCAGGCGGTTGTCTGATAGCCATAAAATTCCTTTGGCACCTAGTATGCCATTTACATCATGAGTAGTCCAGACAGTGAGATCCTTTCCTTGTATTACTTTGATAGCCTCTGACACTAAGACAGCTACTGCCACAACTACCTGTAAACAGTGAGGCCAGTCTTTTGCTACTATATCAATTTCCTTACTTAGGTATGCCACTGGTTGTGGGGTTGCCCCACGAGCCTAAGGACCCCAAGATTTATTCCTGCTCTCTCTATCATGTATAAATAAAAGTTTCATCCTGTGGGGAGGCTTAAGGCTGGAACTTTAGTTTGTTCCTTCTAATGCCCAGACTTCAGGGTTGATTCCCTCCTCAAGCAAGGGACAACAAAGGGGTAACATGTTCCCCATATTCATAGATAATAGCTCCAGCTTTGGCTATCTATATTCATACATAATAGCTCCAGCTTTTGTCCCTCCTAATAAGGGTATGGGACTTTCAGGCATAACAAGAAAGGCATGTGAAAAGAGCAAAGTCTCACAATTACAACTGAGGAGGTGGGAGAAATACCTGGTTACAGGCTGTCCCAGAATTCCTCAGATGGTAACAGACCTTCAGGACAGCTGTCTGGGACAGGAGATTAATGCTGAGAAGGCTGTGCCAGTGTCCAGAGGAAGTCAACTTCCTGGCCCTCAATGGTTAAACATACCCGGGGCTCAGTGAGGGTGATGACATGAGCTGGCACTTGCCCCAGGCACCCTCAGTCCTGTTGTTGGATCATCTGGTTGGGGGCTTCTGGCCCAAAGAATCATTGCACTCTGGGGCAGTAGGCCTTCCAGTGATTGCCTCAGCATAGTGCACATGGGTGAGGGGGCAGCTTGTTTCTCATAGAACAATCTTTTTTAAAGTGTCCTTGCAAACCACACTGATAACAAGCTTTACCAGGTGATTGCCCTACTCCATTTTCTGTCCTCTATGAACCACCACAGTTTGTTTGTCTGAGGGCCATGACTAAGGCTGTGGCCTTTCTTTGATCTCGCTTTTCCTTTTGGGCCTGTTCTTCTTGGTCCCTATTATAGAACACCGAGGTTGCCACGTCTAATAATGCCTCTAGATTTTGTTCAGGGCCCAGGCTCGCTCTTGGAGCTTTCTCTTGATATATGTTCCTTCGGATGTTCAGATGTGTCCAGAGCTTCTTCCTTCCGGTGGGTTCGTGGTCTTGCTGACTTCAGGAGTGAAGCCGCAGACCTTCACAGTGAGTGTTACAGCTCTTAAAGGCAGCGCATCTGGAGTTGTTTGCTCCTCCTGGTGGGTTCATGGTCTTGCTGACTTCAGGAATGAAACCACAGACCCGCACAGTGAATGTTACAGCTCATAAAGGCAGTGTGGACCCAAAGAGTCAGCAGCAGCAAGATTTATTGAGAAGAGCGAAAGAATAAAGCTTCCACAGTGTGGAAGGGTACCCAAGCAGGGTTGCCGCTGCTGGCTCAGGTAGCCAGCTTTTATTCCCTTATTTGGCCCCATCCACGTCCTGCTGATTGGTCCATTTTATAGAGTGCTGATTGGTCTGTTTTTTACAGAATGCTGATTGGTCCGTTGTTACAGAGTGCTGATTGGTGCATTTACAAACCTTTAGCTAGACACAGAGTGCTGATTGGTGGGTTTTTACAGCGTGCCGATTGGTGTGTTTACAAACGTTTAGCTAGACACAGAGCGCTCATTGGTGTGTTCTTACAGAGTGCTGATTGGTGCGTTTACAAACCTTTTGCGTTTACAAACCTTTAGTAGACACAGAGCTCTGACTGGTGCATTTACAATTCTTTAGCTATTCAGAAAAGTTCTCCAAGTCCCCACCCAACCCAGAAGCCCAGCCGGCTTCACCTCTCAAGAGGAGATAAATGTTTATGCAGTGTAACTTAAGCAATGCTGCTCAAACTGCAGGTCTGCCATCAGAAAAGGAGCTTGTACCAGAATGTAAGTTAGTGAGTGCTTCCTTCATCTAGAAAGTCTCGCTACAAAGTGCTTAGGGTGTAGCTGATTTACTTTCAGGAACAAGCCTCTTATCTCGTTTCATAGACCAGTTAAAAATTGGGACCTGCTAATTACATTTTGAACAGTGCTAATTTAAAGTAAGGGCCTCCACTGTTCAAGTTACAGTATTTGAGAGACTTTCTTTGCACTAAACATTGCCTTCTCCATCAAATCAGTTTCCCCATTGCCAGGAGGGATCTGCAGCAGCAAAGCATCTTGGTTAGGATAATGAAGGGCAAAGAAAAGAGGTGGGGAGGGTGCCAAATAAACTTGACCTAATATTCCATTTTGCACACAGGAACTCAAAGTCACTTATCATATGCTAGAAGCTAGTGATTAAATTGGTTACAGATTACTCGCTAAGTCCCAGACAACAATAATGTGGTTAAAAACAGTAATTAAGCATGTGAAAAATCAGATGCATCAGCTAACAGTCCTGTTAACCTTCAAAAATTCTGCAGCCTCAATTATCTGTCACATTCCATTAGATCTGCAACTTGGCTAAACTTCAGAGTTCCACCCCACAGTACCATGTCACTTAAACTCCAGTATCCAAACAATAATCAGAAAATCACACTTTTTAAATCTCTAGACTAGCATTCCCATGAGCCAATGATCCATAAATAAACACTATTTTTAAGTTTTCATTACGAAGCGCAGAGTTTTCTTCAGGCCAGTTTGGGCTGCCAACTTCTCTTCTTAAATCTTAATCCTTTCTATTCCAAAAAAATAGAAACATGCAAACAGAAGTTCATGGGGAATAGAGAATGAAACTCCCATCCTTCTGTAGCTATGGCCTTTCTCTAAACATTATTACTGAATAATAAAACTTTACAATTTAAAAACTTTTCTAATACAGGAAGAATATATTATTTAATAATTCATAACTCTACATCTCACTTCACACCACATAATATTGATATCTCTAATCTCTCCACTTCGATTTCTCAGGACCAGTAACTAGTTGTATTTATCACTAATTCCTTAGCTTTCTTCCTTCTACTCTATTTATACAACCATGGTTCCCAAACTCAACAATGACAGAATTAAAACCTATCTTCTCTGACTCCTACTATAGCCACGCCTTATTCCATTCTCATGTTTTCCCTATAGAAAAACCCAATACTGAATTGCTCCTCTAGCATGTGCCCTCTATCCCTTTTCTTTCTATTCTGTTGCCTACAGATTTTCTCCAAATACTTCTAATTTCTCCAAAGATTCACAATAAGTAAAGAATTTATTCTTCCTATTCCTATTTCTTTGTCACAGTTGTATCATAAAAGTCATATAAGTCACTATGTCTACATGGTCTTCTAACAAAGTTATTTATAAATTCTATTGTTTTAATGTCCAAAGTAACATAAATGATCAACAATACTATCCATTGGTTTCAGGAAGAGCTGAAGTATTTTCAACTCTGATATGTAGCTTTGTTGGTATCTGTAAAAGTTTATTAAGTGGAAATTTTGTAGGTAGGAGAGATTCCGTTCTTCTAAACACTAAGTATTTTGGTATCTATGTGCCTGATAACAATGTTTTGCACATCATAGACAAGAGATATGTCATTTGATAGACTAAGAATTTTACAATGCTTTAAAAGAATAACAGTAAAAACTTATCTTAAATATCACAACCTTTACCTTCAAACATAGTGTTCTCTAATCCAACACTTCCACACTTAGAAACAGAGATTAAGGAAATTATCTTAAACATACCTACATATATATATATATACACATAAGTAAATAAATACACAAAGATGTTTACCATAGCATCTAGATGTTCAGCAATGATTAATAAAATTATATTCATTCACTTGAAAAAATGTTACACAAATTTAAAATAACACCACTGTAGAATAGGTAATATTCTATGGAAAATGTTTCCGTATATGGTTAAATGAAAAAGCAAGGTTCCAAATTTTATCTATAGTACTATTACAATTCTTTTTAAAGCGATCTAGAAAAAAAAAGACTAGGAGGAAACACATCAATGAGATTACAGGTAATATTTTTCTGTGCTTTCAAAATTCCTACAATGAACATTTAATGCTTTTATAATGAAAAAAAGTTTTACCATAAAAATCCCAATCTTTTACTCAGAAAGGAAGATTTAGACTATGTGTAGGAGGTAACAAGTGGGAATAACTTTGTCTATACTGTCTGTATTTTAGGTTTCTCCATTTAATAAACTTGTCCTATGGTACTACTAATTTTTTTATAATGGATAATGAAATTTTAATAGCACACTCAAATATGCCATTCAAATCTGACCATGGATAATGTGAATCTTCAAATCACAACTATTCTCAATATGTTGAGCTTTCAATCTGTCTTAAAAACTAGCCATAAACCCAGAACCAAGGCAAATTTGAAATCCTGGTTTTCCCACTTTGTTTTTAGCAAATCATTGCATTCTCATGTTATCTCCAGAGATCTTAGTAGGCACATATCAGTGACTCAAAAACTCTACAGGAAACGAACTTTCTGATGTCTAACCCCAGTTTCTTCTTGTTTCCATTGGAACTCATTTCTTTTATTTCTGTCTTCTGTGTAACTGACAGCAGCTGCGCACAATCATTCAGATCCCATTAGATAGTGACCTTTTCTTTACATGATTGATCATTACATCTCATGATCATTCCATACAGTGATTTTCATTTGATTATAACTGGTCATCAAACAGTTCTGAGAGCATTCCTCAACCTCCTAATATTCCTTCCAATTATAAAACAAATAGACAGATATTAAATTCAGAAATTAACGCTTTTTGCCATTATCTCACCTGAATCTTCCATTTACTATGAATTAGCTTTTGGTTGAAAGTAAAATCCCTTCAAACAATTTCCATCTTTGCTTCCTTTTCCCCACTCCCATGCCAAAGCACAAGCATCCAGGCCATATCTTATCTTTTCCTGCACAGTATCCAATCGGCTTTTTATAGCCAGAAACTCTCTAAATGCAAAGCACGACCTTGGCTACCAGCTTCCCCTGGCAATAGTTCGAAAGTTATTTATAACTTTAAAATTAGCGTGAAAGTCTACATTTCTCATCATAACTAGTCAAAACATTCCCATTTCATATAACAATGTGATCTTCCTCAATTCAGAAAAAAAAAAAAACCCGCATTTTAAACCTATGATTAAAACTAAGACACAGGAATTCAATGCAGAAATGAGAATTCGCTGAAGTTCAGCTCTTCTCTTTACAAATTTGACTCTTACCTTTCTGTTTCTTCCTATAAAGTAAATGGGCTTAAAATTCAGCTCCTGTAGGGAATTTTCCAAAAAGAGCTTTGTGGGGGGTGAAAAAAGGCTTCTTGGTGGTCACAGAGTTACAGAGTACCAAATTGAGAAGCAGATGACAGTGGGGCAGTCACTTTAGCTGAGCGTTGTTCACCCAGGATAAGAAAGAAAGGGGAGGTTACAAGCCAGGGTGGGTGGTATCTAATCCTGAACCACTAGTCACTGACCTCACTGACAACTTGTTACTGAAAATACTTTGTTGAAAAAGGCCAGACACATACTTTGCCTAGAGACCTACAAATATAGCTCTGAATAAGTTAGATTTGCATTTCTCTAGTTCCTTTCCAAAAGAAGAACCTCTTCTATCTAATTAAAGCCAAAGGCTGGAATTATTGAAAGTGAAAAATAATAAAGCAGGGAAAACAGGAGTCCAGGAAATCCTGACATCAAAAGATCAATTACGTAAAATTCAATGTCTTCTGAACCCTAGAGATGATGGCATCGAGGCCATGTATCACATGTGAGATCGTACTTTTCTTCTTCTGAAATATTACCTGTCTCATCCCTTGTACCAAGCATCACCCTCTCTGCTTCCAGTATTTATGAGGAACCGCATCATTATCAGTAAAGAATCTAAACTGAAGATTTACCAAAATCTCCATAGATAAACTCATTGTTAAATTTAAGCCACCAAAAGCACAGTCTTCTCCACCAAAATTTCTTTTTTCTATAACTATTCTTTTTCACATTTCCTCTTCCCTTTTTTTGATATCTTCTCCCTCAATATCTTCACATTCACTGAAACAGTCTTTATCATTTCATCAATTCCTTGACATCCCACTCGAACTTCTGTGGCATTTCCTCGGACATAACCATTTTTCTGACTTTCTTCTAATAGCTTCTAAAACAAGAGGTGCTAACTAAAATATGAACTACTTGTTTGAGTTTTGGCAGTCCTGTTCTTAAAAGGCTGAATTCAAAATAAAAAGAAAGCATGTATTTATTAGCTCTCCAGATACTCTTAGAACAAATTTCAGGGAGCCAAGAGAAAAGGCAGAGTCTGGGAACTGTCAGAGAATCAACTATGAAAGGGGTTCATTTTATATGATTTGCAGGATAGCCTTCAAAACGACTGTATTTTTATGTAGCTACCTTTAAAATGGGCATAATTGAAAATACATTTATCTAAAGATTCTCAGTTGCTAACATGTTATCCTCCCCAGATTTTTTTTAAGGCAGCTTTTTCCCCCTGGAGAATCTAGAAATAGCCTCTTTTCACAGTGAAACAAAGAGTAAGTTTTATGTCTCTCAATCCATCTTTTCTTGAATAAAGAAATCACTTGACACTTGCAAAATAGCAGGTTTTATTTTAGAGCTTTAATAATGAATGTTTTCCAAACCAGGACTGTTGAATTGAGCCCAAGATGAGATATTCAAATTCTATCATAAGCCTAGCTTGTCCTCCTGTGAAACCACAATAAGTTACTTACCTGCCCTGGATCTCTCCTTTCCATCTACAAAATGGAGATGAGAACTCTTACTCTTTTTATTTGCTTTTCAGAGGATATGTGAATTAAATGGATAAAAGCTGAAGAGCTTTAAATTACACCAAACTCTGCAGAGATGCAATACAGATGAAACCTTCTTACAGAACTTGGTGTTATCAAAACAATTAAATATTATAAATATCTGAAATGTAATTTTAAAGAGCTTTTATAGTGCGGTTTTTTTTTAATTCCTTCATAAAAATATCTGCAGCCTCCAAGGTAGTATTTAGCTGAAGTATTTCCCACTATAGCCACAAGAGGTCTCCTCCTAGCAATTCAAATCACGTTGGATTTGTTGATTACAGGCCCCATGGGCCTCTGCATTTATATCGGTTTGCTGACAGAAAACACATATCACCTATGTCAAATTTCCATAGTTAACTATAGGATAGGAGACAAAAGCAGAGAAATCTGACTTTCTCTGTGTGATCACTGAAGCATGCTGGAGGCTAAATAGTTTCCATAAACTACACAGCCCCTGCATTTTGCATCCTGGCCCTCTTCCAGATTTTCACAGTAATTCTTTCTTGTCACCTTGCCCAGTCTTGTTCAGTATTTATTCTCCTTCCCTATTTACTTGTTTCCTTTCTTTATACTTTGCAAACTTTAAAATTTTGGCTCACATGCCTCTTGCAAGCAATCAAACATTGAGGGTAGAAGAGTTGGAAAAAAAGAGAGAGAGAGAGAGAGACAGAGAAAAGAGAGAGAAGAAATCAGGGCCATTACTAGCAATTCTTCCGAGGTAATCAAAAGTGAGTTTTTTGGTTCTAGGCATGAGGACTGGCCCCAAACAAAGTCATTCAATTGGATGTTCTGAGAAGTCCCTTGATGCAGAGCCCTGTGTTAAGAATCAGCTAGAAGATTACAGGAGAGAAGGGAGGCCTCTAAAAAGAAGATAATTCTATCCCTATCAGTAGCCCCTCTTGGAAAATAAGTCCTCCAGGGTGCAATATGTTCTTTAGTCAGAATGAAGTAGTTTCTTCTTGTCAATAAAATCCCTTATAGAATGAAAATCACTTTTGCATGAACCATGAGTCCATTTCATCTGTACATAATACCTCAAACTAGTGGCAATTTCAGGTTGGGGCTTTAAAAATATGTAATTTTCTGAACAGCTATAATACCTTTCTAAAATGAGATTTAAAGCTAGGAATAACTCCTGTTTGTGATAATTAAAATCATTTTTTTCAAAAATATTTGATAAATAGTTCTGGCACCTTGTCAGGTATTTTAGGTGAATCTAAATGAATCTGCCCCTGATTTGAAGGTCTTAAATACTATTAATATAACAAAAAAAATGTTTCTTACTCTCCCTTCCCAATCATCCTTATTATTAGCAGCTAACCAACTCTCCTGCCTCCCTGAGAAAAACAGAAGCCACCTGAAAGATGTTTCACATCTTTCCATCATCAAATCTATAAACCCACCAACACTGAGCCTCATCTTCTCTACCTTCCCTCCTAATACAATGCAAGAAGTCCTCTTGCTCTTACCAAAGGCTAATCTCTCTTGTGCACTGGATCCCTTCTTCCCTCACCTTCTCAAGGACTCTGCTCCTTCATGATTGCCTCATATACTGCATTATCACCCCTTCCCCAATGATCAGTGCAAAAATATGCCACAGGACTTCTACCTGAAAATTTTCAAACAAACAAAACATTACTTTTACCCTACAGCTCCCTGCAGTTGCTACTTAGTTCTCTGTGCCTTCATCATAATACTTCCCAAATGAGTTGTCCACCACCCCTACCTTTTTACCTCTCACTTCACCACCCACTAAGATGATTTATTTCCCCTTCACTCCCAAAAGGGTCATTTTTAAGTCTATCAACAACCTCCAGGTGGCCAAACCATTCTGTCACCTGAGGGGATATCTCATCCCAACCTATGGCTTTCAATGAGATCTTTAAATGAGACAGGATGTTGAGTGATACTTTTCCTGTAGCCAATAATTGGTGATTATGGCTCAAAATGAAAGAAAATGAAGCCACCTAGGTACATGCTAAGGAATTTCCAGTATTTGAGGACAGACATGTCACTCAGGGATTACTAAGAAGCAGTTAACAAAAGAGTTACATGCTCTTCTTCTCCTATGCCCTCTCCTAGTGTAACCAAAATGCACGTTCAATTGTCCATGGCTTGCAAAGTCCAATTAACAAGAGCAGGTTCTGGTATAAAGAAGATGACTTTTTACTCCAAAGCTGGCTTAGGGGAAGAAGTACAGTCTTCTGCCTTTAAGGGTGCTGCTTCACTTTTGAAGCAGAAAGCAGGTGCTTTTAAAAGGGGTCTTGGCATGAATGGCATGCAGGGGAGAGAAATGCAGGTAGGGGTCTGCATAACTTGCTTTGGTGCCTTATCTACTGGGCAGTCAAGCTGGTGACCACTAGTGTCTTCGTGGGCAGAACTAGCTTGTAAAACTAGCCCAAACTCTCCAGTTAGGAAAGAGTTTTGTAGCAGGCATACTTTGGGGTGTAGATTAACTGTCTGTCATCTCTCAAATCAGTCTCCTGGTGGGAGAGAGTTGGGCTCTGGAGCCTCTAAGCACATAGTTGGATTAACTCACCCTATAAGGATTGTCTGGTGAAGGGGAGGTAAAAGGTTATAATTGCATTTCTAAAGAGCTAAGTAGGAAGCGGGAGAAAGGAGGAAAGAAAAAAGAAGAATGAAAAAAATAAACAATCTCTTAGAAAAATGGGGGTACTCAGTTATACTAGCCATAATATTAGAGGAAAAGTTAGTGGACTTGAAAAGTTAGGGGAACAAGGCCACGTGCTTCCTCTCCTCTTGAAGATACCAGAGTAGAAGTGATGAAAAAAACTCTTTCCCCATTCCAAGTCCCTTGGGAGGACAACTGGTCAATGCTGGGGAAAAGGGAGGAATATTTAAATTAGAATGAAATGGAAGTGTTAAATTGGACAAGCAGGACTTTAAATGGCAGGCACTCACCTGGTGTGTCATTAAGGAATAGGAAAGGGAGACGCGACAGAGCAAAGGGAGACACAGGGATAGAAGAAAAGAAGCTAGTTCACTCAAACCAGTTACACATGCATATGCTAATGGTTCCCAATTTTGCATCCTATTCCAGACCTCTCTCATGACCCCCAGAGCAATATATCAAAACTGCCTTCTGCATTTGAATAACTAATACACACTTCAAAGTTGATATGTCCCAAAAAGGAGCTCTTGATTTTGTCTCTCAAACCTATTTTTCTCTGTCATTCATATCCCAATAATTGGTACCATCACTCAATTACTGCATAAGCCAAAGCCTAGGAGTTATCCTTCATTCATTCTTTTCCCTCATTACCATCAAGAATTCCCACTGACCCTACTTACAAAATTTGTCTTTAACATGTCTACATTTCTGTATCTCTCCTACCCCAACTATTCCAACATTGGTAGTCATTCTCTACATAGTTTCTAAGTGATTTTTCACAACTTAGAAATTCAGCTCATGTTATTCTCCTGCTTAATATTATCCAAAGGCTTCCTATTACTCATAGCAGAAAATCCAAATTCTTTACCAAATCTACAAGGCCCTCCATGATCTGGCCCTGTCAACCTCTTCCACCTCAACTCACAACATTCTTTCCCCTCGACTCAAAACACTCTCCCCTCTAATATACTGACTCCAGATATACTCTCTATTTATAAAATAACCGACCATATTCCCCTAGGGCAATTGCACTTGCTGTTCCTTTGCCTAAAACCATTTGCTCCCAGCTCTTTACACGTCTGGCTCATTTTCATCTTTGATATAATCCTTCACCTTCTCATAGAGGTATTTCCTTACTATTTTTTATCTCACTGTTCCCAGTCACTTATCACAACCTTGCATTTTTTTATTTGTTTACTTATTCTGTCTTCACCATTGGGATAAAACCTACGGGCAGTGGCAGTGTCCATTACTGTATGGCACATACAGATTAACTATAATACAAGGTAAGCATCAATAGCTACAGGAATTAAAAGGAGATGGGGTTGGGGGGTATAGCTCCAGGAGGAGGGGATAATCAAGGAAAATCTCCTGGTGAGAGTTACATTCACCTTGATACAAAATGAAAGACGTCAGCTTCATAAGAGATTGGTATTCTATTAATTTTATTTCACCAATAGCCTTCAAATCCATTGCCTTATCTCCACCTTTATAACTATTAATGTTACCTTACCTTACACAAACTAGAGTTATGCCTGCTTTTTGTCTTTATGTATTATAGTTACCACCTAATTTCTCTCCCTACCTGTATTTCACTTTGTGTAAACCCAAATATCACATTTAGATGCCAGTCAGGGTGAATTTAGTGCTACTGTTTCAGTCTCAATTTAACTATTTCAGAACAAACTACTGAAGTTGATACATTAACTTTGTTGCCTTGGTAATAATAGAAGGGCTGAAATGAATGTTTTTCCTCATTAATTTTTCTTATTTAATTTTCTCAAGGCACCATGCTTCAGTTTTGATAGCCCATCTTGCTGTTAGTCAATAACCTTAACAAGCACAGTAATTACAGTCAATCATGTCTGCTTTAGTTCATTGATTACTTGGTTACTTCTTTCTCATTTCTTTAATGAGAATTCCCAGCCCACACCTTTCAGGTGACATTTCTTTTATCAATTAATCACCCTCTCAGTCCCTTGAATATATTCATAAACCAGACCATCTTGTATTGATGGTTCTAAAGACAACTTGCTTCTGCAGCTTTGAAAATGATTTTCAATCATTTTCAGAGATATGGAACACCTAAAATGAAATTAACATTTATTGTCATTGAACCTTCTTATTTCAAATTATTTGAACAGGGCTGTATTATACCACTTCTAAAGCATTAACACACTTAATTTTTAAAATAATACAGCTTTTAAAATGTTAAAGAAATTGTCCTGTCTTTGCAATTCTAATCTCAAAAGTTCTGTCTCTGTTCTGAGAAAACAAAGACAGTAGATTTTCTGTTTGTGCAAATGTAAAGCAAGTCTCACCTAAATGTCATGAAGAAAATAACTGTAGTTGTTTCACTCAGAGAAATTCAGTGAGCTATGTCTCTTTAGAGTTTTATTGTTTCTAAAAGAGAACTGTTTATTTTTCCTGCATGAATTTACATAGTCCTTGAACCCATCAGAACTTATACTCTCTTTATAAAACAAATATTTTCCAATGTTCCTTTTTAATATCCTGAAATGAAATTTATAGTTACTAACTACATACTGATTATAGTTACTAACTACATATATCTTATATATATATGTATGTATTCACATAAATTATATATTTGCATTTCATTCTATAAATGATCAGGCACACTTACACTGGAAAACAATCAGTCACTATTCCCCTTATGCACAGAATCACTATGAATGTGGCAGCTACAAATGTAGACAGATAAGGATGCACTGTTGTATTGTCAATTCAAATGCCACAAGCAGCATTTCAGTAGTGACATGATTTTTCTAAAATAGTGCACAACTCTTGATACAATACAGAAAATAAAAACAATCTTCCTTTGATATACCTAAATGGTTGCATTCCTAGAAATTCAGTGTATATTAAAACTGTGGCAAAAAATACTATGTATTTATAAGTAAAACCAGAATTAGGTTTAAGGCTTAGAAAATTATAAGCAGAACATACATGAATGTCCACTGGGAAATTAGAAAGTTGCATGGAATGTGGGGACAATTCATTGTAGAGGGGAGTTCCACACACTGTAAACCCTCTAAGTTTCTTTGGACTGACAAAGATTCCTTGCTTGACAAAACTGTAGTTGACATTCTGAAATTTCATCTAGGCCCATTTATGTACTTCTTTGAAAAATCTAGTTTTCGTAAACAGCCCTGCTAAGTCAGTTTAGCATCCCCCCAACCCTCCCGCTCCATATCTGATCTACCTTGATTGGGTTCCTCATCTGCCACCATCCCCCAGGTGATATCTGATCACCTTGGCCTGTCTTCAGCAAGAATCTAGTTAGGTTGGTTTACCCAGAACCCCTCTTACCCCGATGTTTCTTCCTGGTAATTTGCAGTGACCCAACCCTGCTCACTGGTTATAAATTCCCACTTGCCCATGCTGTATTGAGAGTTGAGCACAATCTCTCTCCTCTACCACAAGACTTATTGCAGTGGTCCCTATACTGTGATAGTCCTAAATAAATTCTTCTTTATCATGCTTTAACAAATATCACTTGTTAATAGTTTTCTTTTTTAACAGGCCCCAGCAAATTAGATGCCAGGTATGTCCCGCAACTACTGTGACAACCAAAACTGCCCCTGTAGTGGAAGGAAGTAAAGAAACTTGAGAAGAAGCATTGTTATAGAACACTGCATGTTTACAAGTGCCCCAAGACTAAAATGAAAAAGGATAGGAAGAAAAGGAGGAAGAGAAGGGGGACAGAGAGGAAGTGGGAGGGGAGAGAGATTAAGGAAGGAAAGAAGATAAATTCTGTAAACAGCCCCATCTAGACTGGCATAGCACAACCTGGAATGGACTATTTAGGTCCCAAACATGATGTTAAGAGAATAATTCAGATTTCTAGGAATGCACTAAAGACAGCTATAGCAATGCCTGGACGAGAGGAGGAGATGGGTGGTACTCACAGGAAGAAGGAATGAGGTTAGTCCTGAAGAGAATGGATACCCCCATTGTTATTTATTCTGAGGGAGAAGTTAATTCTGGGACAGAAATGAGAGCTGGAAACATAGGATTTTAGCCAAAAAGGGGAGAACATCCCTTTTCTCTCTGAAGCCCCATAGTTTTGGGGGCCTAGCCTCCAGATGGAAGAGATGAACTAGAGAGTATCACACAGTGGCATGTCCACAACAGTGGTAGATAGAAACAATTCAGAAGAACACTTTTCAAGGATACCTTGAAAATGGCGCAGAACTTGGACCAGAGGGTACTGGGTGGAGCCACAGTTACTGTTGTAAACCATTATCTGTACTGTGTTTTCTTTATCTTGCCTCTTTCTGTAAAGTCTGGTTAAAATGATATTCTATAGAAAATTAAGGAAAAAATCTGTGTCCTGGCTGGGATAGAATAGTGACCTGGAGAACAGGATCCAAAGCAGCAGGGCAAGAGATCCAAAACAGAAAAACATAGTGGACCTTGATATGGTTTGGCTGTGTGCCCACCCAAATCTCAACTTGAATTCCCACATGTTGTGGGAGGTACCAAGTGGGAGGTAATTGAATCATGGGGGCAGGTCTTTCCAGTGCTGTTCTCATAACAGTGAGTAAGTCTCATGAGATCTGATGGTTTAAAAAGGGGAATTTCCCTGCACAAGTTCTTTTCTCTTGTCTGCCACCATGTGAGACATGCCTCACCTTCCACCATGATTGTGAGGCCTCCCAGCCATGTGGAACTGTAAGTCCAATAAACTTCTTTCTTTTGCCCAGTATTGGGTATGTCTTTATCAGCAGTGTGAAAGCGGACTAATACAGTAAATTGGTACCAGTAGAGTGGAGCATTACTGAAAAGATGCTTCCAAAAATGTGGAAGCAACTGGAACTGGGTAACAGGCAGAAGTTGGAACAGTTTGGAGGGCTCAGAAGAAGACAGAAAAATAAAGTTTGGAACTCCCTAGAGACTTGTTGAATGGCTTTGATCAAAGTGATGATAATTATATGGACAATGAAATCCAGTCTGAGGTGGTCTCAGATGGAAATGGGAACTGGAGCAAAGGTGGCTTTGTTATGTTTTAGCAAAGAAACTGGAGGCATTTTGCTCCTTCCCTAAAGATGTGCGGAACTTTGAACTTGAGAGAAATCATTTAGGGTATCTGGCAGAACAAATTTCTAAGCATCAAAGCCTTCAATATATGACTTGGGTACTGTTAAAAGCATTCAGTTTTAAAAGGGAAGCAGAGCACAGAAGTCTGGAAAATATTCAGCCTGACAATATCATAGAAAAGAAAATCCCATTTTCTCAGGAGAAATCCAAGCCAGCTGCAGAAATTTGCATAAATAATGAGGAGCCAAATGTTGAGCCCCAAGACAATGGGGAAAATGTCTCCAAGGCATATCAGAGGTCTCCACACCAGCCCCTCCCATCACAGGCCCAGAGACCTAGGAGGAAAGAGTGGTTTCGTGGGCTGGGCCCAGGGTCCCCTGTGCTGTGTGCAACCTAGAGACTTGGTGCCTTGTGTCCCAGCTGCTCCAGCTGTGACTGAAAGGAGCCAACATAGAGCTCCAGCTGTGGCTTCAGAGGGTGCAAGCCCCAAGTCTTGGCAGCTTTCACGTGGTGTTGAGCCTGCAAGTGCAAAGAAGTCAAGAATTGAGGTTTGGGGGCCGGGCGCGGTGGCTCAAGCCTGTAATCCCAGCACTTTGGGAGGCCGAGACGGGCGGATCACAAGGTCAAGAGATCGAGACCATCCTGGCTAACATGGTGAAACCCCGTCTCTACTAAAAAATACAAAAACTAGCCGGGCGAGGTGGCGGGCGCCTGTAGTCCCAGCTACTCGGGAGGCTGAGGCAGGAGAATGGCGTGAACCCGGGAGGCGGAGCTTGCAGTGAGCTGAGATCCGGCCACTGCACTCCAGCCCAGGCGACAGAGCGAGACTCCATCTCAAAAAAAAAAAAAAAAAAAAAAAGAATTGAGGTTTGGGACCTGACAAAAATAAGCAATGGAGAAAGGATTCCCTATTTAATAAATAGTGCTGGGAAAACTGTCTAGCCATATGCAGGAAACTGAAACTGGACCCCTTCCTTACACCTTATACAAAAACTAACTCAAGATGGATTAAAGACTTAAATGTAAAACCTAAAACCATAAAAACCCTAGAAAAAAACCTAGGCAATACCATTCAGGACATAGGCATGAGCAAAGACTTCATGAGTAAAACACCAAAAGCAATTCTAACTCAAGATGGATTAAAGACTTAAATGTAAAACCTAAAACCATAAAAACCCTAGAAAAAAACCTAGGCAATACCATTCAGGACATAGGCATGAGCAAAGACTTCATGAGTAAAACATCAAAAGCAATTGAAACAAAAGCCAAAATTGATAAATCAATCTAATTAAACTAAAGAGCTTCTGCACAGCAAAAGAAACTATCATCAGAGGGAACAGGCAACCTACAGAATAGGAGAACAATTTTGCAATCTTTCCATCTGACAAAGGGCTAATATCCAGAATCTACAAGGAACTTAAACAAATTTACAAGAAAAAAACAAACAAACCCAACAAAAAGTGGATGAAGGATATGAACAAACACTTCTCAAAAGAAGACATTTATGCAGCCAACAAACATGAATAAAAGCTCATCATCACCTGTCATTAGAGAAATACAAATCAAAACCACGATGAGATACCATCTCATGCCAGTTAGAATGGTGATCATTAAAAAGTCAGGAAACAACAGATGCTGGAGAGGATGTGGAGAAATAGGAACACTTTTACACTGTTGGTGGGAGTGTAAATTAGTTCAACCATTGTGGAAGACAGTGTGGTGATTACTAAGGATCTAGAACCAGAAATACCATTTGACCCAGCAATCCCCTTACTGGGTATATACCCAAAGGATTATAAATCATGCTGCTATAAAGACACATGCACACATATGTTTACTGCAGGACTATTTACAATAGCAAAGACTTTGAACCAACCCAAATGCCCATCAATGATAGACTAGATAAAGAAAATGTGGCACATATACACCATGGAATACTATGTAGCCATAAAAAAGAATGAGTTCATGTCCTTTGCAGGGACTTGGATGAAGCTGGAAACCATCATTGTCAGCAAACTAACACAGGAACAGAAAACCAAACACCATATGTTCTCCTCATAAGTGGGAGCTGAACAATGAAAATAGATGGACATAGGGAGGGGACCATCACATGCTGGTGCCTGTCAGGGGGTGGGAGGAAAGGGGATGGAGAGCATTAAGACAAATACCTAACGCATGAGGGACTTAAAACTTAGATGATGGGTTGATAGGTGCAGCAAACCACCATGGCACATGTATACCTATGTAACGAACCCTCATGTTCTGCACATGTATCCCAGAACTTAAAGTAAAATTAAAAAAAAAAAAAGAATTGAGATTTGGGAACCCCTGCCTAGATTTCAGAAGATGTACAGAAATGCCTAGATGCCCACCAGGCAGAAGTTTGCTGCAGGGGCAGGGCTCTCATGGAGAACCTCTGCTACAGCAGTGAAGAAGGGAAATGTGGGAGCCCCCACACAGAGCCCCTGCTGGGGCACTGCCTAGTGAAGCTGTGAGAAAAGGGCCATCATCCTCCAGACCCCAGAATGGTAGATTCACCAACAGCTTGCACCATCCATGCACCTGGAAAAGCCACAGACACTCAATACCAGACCATGAAAGAAGCCAGGAGGGAGGCTGTACCCTGCAAAGCCACAGGGGCAGAGCTGCCCAAGACTATGGGAACCTACCTCTTGCATCACTGTGACCTGGATGTGAGACATGGAGTCAAAGGAGATCATTTTGGAGCTTTAAGATTTGACTGCCTTGCTGGATTTCAGACTTGTGTGGGGTCTGTAGCGCCTTTGTTTTGGCCAATTTCTCCCATTTGGAATAGCTGTATTCACCCAATGCCTGTACCCCCATTGTATCTAGGGAGTAACTAATTTGCTTTTGATTTTACAGGCTCATAGGTAGAAGGGACTTGCCTTATCTCAGATGAGACTTTTGACTGTGGACTTTTGAGTTAATGCTGAAATGAGTTAAGACTTTGGGGGACTGTTGAGAAGGGATGATTGGTTTTGAAATGTGAGGACCTGAGATTTGAGAGGGGCCAGGGTGAAATAATATGGTTTGACTGTGTCCCCACCCAAATCTCATCTTGAATTCCCATATATTATGGGAGGGGCCCAGTGGGAGGTAACTGAATCATGGGGACAGGTCTTTCCCATGCTATTCTCAGTGAATAAGTCTCATGAGATATGATGGTTTTAAAAAAGGAGAGTTTCCCTGCACGAGTTCTCTTCTTTTATCTGCTGTCATGTGAGACACATCTTTCACCTTCCACCATGATTGTGAGGCCTCCCCAGCCATATGGAACTGGAAGTACAATAAACCTCTTTCTTTTGTAAATTGCCCCGTTTCTGGTATGTCTTTATCAGCAGCATGAAAGCAGACTAATACAGACCTCTTCCTGAGCACAATTGAGAGAGCTCTTGGGATGACTCAGAAATAGCCAATAAACACTTTAAAGGGCTCATTTCTGGCACTTAGACAGTGAAAACTTAAGCTATTGGAATCCACATATTTAAAAGAATAAATAACCTTATTTTATAAAACAGATGTTGAATCTCAGACATTTGAGTTATACATAGTTTTCAATAAATTGTAGCTATTTTTAATCATGTTGATGACTTGGATAATGGTATATAGTTCATATCGCATTTACACAAGCTCCACCTCAATTTTTAGCAATGAACCACTGCAAAAACAAGAAGGGATCAAGTAATAATAAGGGGCCATACAAGAATAAGACTAGAAGAACTCACCAAATGAGGAGAACTGACCAAATGATAGGGCTGAACCCCCAGGAGACCTTGAGAGCAGCCCAATCAAAATGGCTTGGCACATAAGAGGACACAGAAACTTTTATTTAATTAGGAACAGTTACAATGTCCGAAAACCAACTCTCTAGTAGGGCATTGTAGCAAGAATCCCTTCTCTGAACTGTTACTCTATGTTAGGGTGTGATGATTCCCTATTTCAGGTGGTTCATCTGGAAACTGGCAAGAATTAGACAAGGAGTTAGAGCCCTAGCCAAGTGCACTGGCAGAAGCCTAGTTACATAGATTGAATAAACATTGAGAATTAGAACAGGGGCTGTGATTCAAAGGACATTTTAGCCCCACCAGATATGGGACTAAAATTCCAGCTTCCATCTGAAAGATGAATTTGCCTGGAAGTGGGACTGGCTGGGCTGTATATTGCAAACATTAGTATCTACACAGGTGAAAAAGTTTGGGGCAGGTATTTTTTTAAAATGCAGATTTAGTTCTTCTCAAATAATACATGCAAACACTTACAATGTTCTGAGTTGTAAGATAACTTTGCATATATCCTTAAGAGTGGGCAACTTAATTGACTGTAGCTAATCACTGGATAAGCGGGACTTTTACTATAAGGTACCCTGGATATGAATGAACCTTGTTTGGGTATGCTACTCTTTTTACTAATATAAAAATAAGAATTTAAGGTTTCATTATTAAAATCAATTCATGTTATCAAATATAGGTATATTAACACTCATTCCTTCCGGGGGGGCGGAGCAAGATGGCCGAATAGGAACAGCTCCAGTCTCCAACTCCCAGCGCGAGCGACACAGAAGACCGGTGATTTCTGCATTTTCAACTGAGGTACTGGGTTCATCTCACTGGGGAGTGCCGGAGGATCGGTGCTGGTCAGCTGCTGCAGCCCGACCAGCGAGAGCTGAAGCAGGGCGAGGCATCGCCTCACCTGGGAAGCGCAAGGGGGAAGGGAATCCCTTTTCCTAGCCAGGGGAACTGAGACACACAACACCTGGAAAATCGGGTAACTCCCACCCCAATATTGCGCTTTAAGCAAACAGGCACACCAGGAGATCATATCCCACACCTGGCCGGGAGGGTCCCACGCCCACGGAGCCTCCCTCATTGCTAGCACAGCAGTCTGTGATCTACCGGCAAGGCAGCAGCGAGGCTGGGGGAGGGGCGCCCGCCATTGCAGAGGCTTAAGTAGGTAAACAAAGCTGCTGGGAAGCTCCAACTGGGTGGAGCTCACAGCAGCTCAAGGAAACCTGCCTGTCTCTGTAGACTCTACCTCTGGGGACAGGGCACAGCTACACAACAACAACAACAACAACAAAAAAGCAGCAGAAAGCTCTGCAGACGCAAACGACTCTGTCTGACAGCTTTGAAGAGAGCAGTGGATCTCCCAACACGGAGGTTGAGATCTGAGAAGGGACAGACTGCCTGCTCAAGTGGGTCCCTGACCCCTGAGTAGCCTAACTGGGAGACATCCCCCATTAGGGGCAGTCTGACACCCCACACCTCACAGGGTGGAGTACACCCCTGAGAGGAAGCTTCCAAAGCAAGAATCAGACAGGTACACTCGCTGTTCAGAAATATTCTATCTTCTGCAGCCTCTGCTGCTGATACCCAGGCAAACAGGGTCTGGAGTAGACCTCAAGCAATCTCCAACAGACCTACAGCTGAGGGTCCTGACTGTTAGAAGGAAAACTATCAAACAGGAAGGACACCTACACCAAAACCCCATCAGTACATCACCATCATCAAAGACCAGAGGCAGATAAAACCACAAAGATGGGGAAAAAGCAGGGCAGAAAAGCTGGAAATTCAAAAAATAAGAGCACATCTCCCCCGGCAAAGGAGCGCAGCTCATCGCCAGCAACGGATCAAAGCTGGACGGAGAATGACTTTGAAGAGATGAGAGAAGAAGGCTTCAGTCCATCAAATTTCTCAGAGCTAAAGGAGGAATTACGTACCCAGCGCAAAGAAACTAAAAATCTTGAAAAAAAAGTGGAAGAATTGACGGCTAGAGTAATTAATGCAGAGAAGGTCATAAACGAAATGAAAGAGA